>NW_027552391.1:0-110835 GCF_045843805.1 Urocitellus parryii | reverse complement strand
TGATCACTACCTGCAAGTATCATCAAGACTGGGTGAAAAAATGTTTGCTGAGATTTCAGGAAACTCGCAGTTTTTTGGAAGCCTGGCAACCCCTTTCAATGAAAGTGATTCTCGTCAGTCTCTGCTTGGGGCTACTTCAATAGCACACAAACCATAGCGATAGAACTTGGAACTACATTATTGTGCCAAGTTTCAAAGAGCTAGCACAAACCGTGTTTGATTTAGAGTTCCAACTACATGTATCCATATAGGAGAAAACAGAGTGAAACCTAAACATGAAAACGGTTACTGCAAAGGAACGGTTTAACCTAGAAGAACGAAATTTGGTGAGCCAAGTGGGATTGGTGTCCTGATCATTAAATGGAAGTATCATCAAGATTGGGTTAAAAAATGTTTGCTGAGATTTCAGGAAACTCGCAGTTTTTTGGAAGCCTGGCAACCCCTTTCAATGAAAGTGATTCTCGTCAGTCTCTGCTTGGGGCTACTTCAATATCACACAAACCATAGCGATAGAACTTGGAACTACATTATTGTGCCAAGTTTCAAAGAGCTAGCACAAACCGTGTTTGATTTAGAGTTCCAACTACATGTATCCATATAGGAGAAAACAGAGTGAAACCTAAACATGAAAACGGTTACTGCAAAGGAACGGTTTAACCTAGAAGAACGAAATTTGGTGAGCCAAGTGGGATTGGTGTACTGATCATTAAATGGAAGTATCATCAAGACTGGGTGAAAAAATGTTTGCTGAGATTTCAGGAAACTCGCAGTTTTTTGGAAGCCTGGCAACCCCTTTCTATGAAAGGGATTCTCGTCAGTCTCTGCTTGGGGCTACTTCAATAGCACACAAACCATAGCGATAGAACTTGGAACTACATTATTGTGCCAAGTTTCAAAGAGCTAGCACAAACCGTGTTTGATTTAGAGTTCCAACTACATGTATCCATATAGGAGAAAACAGAGTGAAACCTAAACATGAAAACGGTTACTGCAAAGGAACGGTTTAACCTAGAAGAACGAAATTTGGTGAGCCAAGTGGGATTGGTGTACTGATCATTAAATGGAAGTATCATCAAGATTGGGTGAAAAAATGTTTGCTGAGATTTCAGGAAACTCGCAGATTTTTGGAAGCTTGGCAACCCCTTTCAATGAAAGGGATTCTCGTCAGTCTCTGCTTGGGGCTACTTCAATAGCACACAAACCATAGCGATAGAACTTGGAACTACATTATTGTGCCAAGTTTCAAATAGCTAGCACAAGCCGTGTTTGATTTAGAGTTCCAACTACATGTATGCATATAGGAGAAAACAGAGTGAAACCTAAACATGAAAACGGTTACTGCAAAGGAACGGTTTAACCTAGAAGAACGAAATTTGGTGAGCCAAGTGGGATTGGTGTACTGATCATTAAATGGAAGGATCATCAAGATTGGGTGAAAAAATGTTTGCTGAGATTTCAGGAAACTGCAGTTTTTTGCAAGCCTGGCCAATCCCTTTTAGTGAAAGGGATTCTCGTCAGTCTCTGCTTGGGCTACTTCAATAGCACACAAACCATAGCGATAGAACTTGGAACTACATTATTGTGCCAAGTTTCAAAGAGCTAGCACAAACCGTGTTTGATTTAGAGTTCCAACTACATGTATCCATATAGGAGAAAACAGAGTGAAACCTAAACATGAAAACGGTTACTGCAAAGGAACGGTTTAACCTAGAAGAACGAAATTTGGTGAGCCAAGTGGGATTGGTGTCCTGATCATTAAATGGAAGTATCATCAAGACTGGGTGAAAAAATGTTTGCTGAGATTTTCAGGAAACTCGCAGTTTTTTGGAAGCCTGGCAACCCCTTTCAATGAAAGTGATTCTCGTCAGTCTCTGCTTGGGGCTACTTCAATAGCACACAAACCATAGCGATAGTACTTGGAACTACATTATTGTGCCAAGTTTCAAAGAGCTAGCACAAACCGTGTTTGATTTAGAGTTCCAACTACATGTATCCATATAGGAGAAAACAGAGTGAAACCTAAACATGAAAACGGTTACTGCAAAGGAACGGTTTAACCTAGAAGAACGAAATTTGGTGAGCCAAGAGGGATTGGTGTACTGATAATTAAATGGAAGTATCATCAAGATTGGGTGAAAAAATGTTTGCTGAGATTTCAGGAAACTCGCAGTTTTTTGCAAGCTTGGCAACCCCTTTCAATGAAAGGGATTCTTGTCAGTCTCTGCTTGGGGCTACTTCAATAGCACACAAACCATAGCGATAGAACTTGGAACTACATTATTGTGCCAAGTTTCAAAGAGCTAGCACAAACCGTGTTTGATTTAGAGTTCCAACTACATGTATCCATATAGGAGAAAACAGAGTGAAACCTAAACATGAAAACGGTTACTGCAAAGGAACGGTTTAACCTAGAAGAACGAAATTTGGTGAGCCAAGTGGGATTGGTGTACTGATCATTAAATGGAAGTATCATCAAGACTGGGTGAAAAAATGTTTGCTGAGATTTCAGGAAACTCGCAGTTTTTTGGAAGCCTGGCAACCCCTTTCTATGAAAGGGATTCTCGTCAGTCTCTGCTTGGGGCTACTTCAATAGCACACAAACCATAGCGATAGAACTTGGAACTACATTATTGTGCCAAGTTTCAAAGAGCTAGCACAAAC
This sequence comes from Urocitellus parryii, assembly GCF_045843805.1. NCBI lineage: Eukaryota > Metazoa > Chordata > Mammalia > Rodentia > Sciuridae > Urocitellus > Urocitellus parryii. The sequence continues at coordinate 108,174 of NW_027552391.1, read as the reverse complement.
CGTGTTTGATTTAGAGTTCCAACTACATGTATCCATATAGGAGAAAACAGAGTGAAACCTAAACATGAAAACGGTTACTGCAAAGGAACGGTTTAACCTAGAAGAACGAAATTTAGTGAGCCAAGTGAGATTCGTGTACTGATCACTACCTGCAAGTATCATCAACATTCTGTGAAAAAATGTTTGCTGAGATTTCAGGAATCTCACAGTTTTTTGGAAGCCTGGCAACCCCTTTCTATGAAAGGGATTCTCGTCAGTCTCTGCTTGGGGCTACTTCAATAGCACACAAACCATAGCGATAGAAACTTGGAACTACATTATTGTGCCAAGTTTCAAAGAGCTAGCACAAACCGTGTTTGGTTTAGAGTTCCAACTACATGTATCCATATAGGAGAAAACAGAGTGAAACCTAAACATGAAAACGGTTACTGCAAAGGAACGGTTTAACCTAGAAGAACGAAATTTAGTGAGCCAAGTGAGATTCGTGTACTGATCACTACCTGCAAGTATCATCAAGACTGGGTGAAAAAATGTTTGCTGAGATTTCAGGAAACTCGCAGTTTTTTGGAAGCCTGGCAACCCCTTTCAATGAAAGGGATTCTCGTCAGTCTCTGCTTGGGGCTACTTCAATAGCACACAAACCATAGCGATAGAACTTGGAACTACATTTTTGTGCCAAGTTTCAAAGAGCTAGCACAAACCGTGTTTGATTTAGAGTTCCAACTACATGTATCCATATAGGAGAAAACAGAGTGAAACCTAAACATGAAAACGGTTACTGCAAAGGAACGGTGTAACCTAGAAGAACGAAATTTAGTGAGCCAAGTGAGATTCGTGTACTGATCACTACCTGCAAGTATCATCAAGACTGGGTGAAAAAAATGTTTGCTGAGATTTCAGGAAACTCGCAGTTTTTTGGAAGCCTGGCAACCCCTTTCAATGAAAGTGATTCTCGTCAGTCTCTGCTTGGGGCTACTTCAATAGCACACAAACCATAGCGATAGAACTTGGAACTACATTATTGTGCCAATTTTCAAAGAGCTAGCACAAACCGTGTTTGATTTAGAGTTCCAACTACATGTATCCATATAGGAGAAAACAGAGTGAAACCTAAACATGAAAACGGTTACTGCAAAGGACGGTTTAACCTAGAAGAACGAAATTTGGTGAGCCAAGTGGGATTGGTGTCCTGATCATTAAATGGAAGTATCATCAAGATTGGGTTAAAAAATGTTTGCTGAGATTTCAGGAAACTCGCAGTTTTTTGGAAGCCTGGCAACCCCTTTCAATGAAAGTGATTCTCGTCAGTCTCTGCTTGGGGCTACTTCAATATCACACAAACCATAGCGATAGAACTTGGAACTACATTATTGTGCCAAGTTTCAAAGAGCTAGCACAAACCGTGTTTGATTTAGAGTTCCAACTACATGTATCCATATAGGAGAAAACAGAGTGAAACCTAAACATGAAAACGGTTACTGCAAGGAACGGTTTAACCTAGAAGAACGAAATTTGGTGAGCCAAGTGGGATTGGTGTACTGATCATTAAATGGAAGTATCATCAAGACTGGGTGAAAAAATGTTTGCTGAGATTTCAGGAAACTCGCAGTTTTTTGGAAGCCTGGCAACCCCTTTCTATGAAAGGGATTCTCGTCAGTCTCTGCTTGGGGCTACTTCAATAGCACACAAACCATAGCGATAGAACTTGGAACTACATTATTGTGCCAAGTTTCAAAGAGCTAGCACAAACCGTGTTTGGTTTAGAGTTCCAACTACATGTATCCATATAGGAGAAAACAGAGTGAAACCTAAACATGAAAACGGTTACTGCAAAGGAACGGTTTAACCTAGAAGAACGAAATTTAGTGAGCCAAGTGAGATTCGTGTACTGATCACTACCTGCAAGTATCATGAAGACTGGGTGAAAAAATGTTTGCTGAGATTTCAGGAAACTCGCAGTTTTTGGAAGCCTGGCAACCCCTTTCAATGAAAGTGATTCTTGTCAGTCTCTGCTTGGGGCTACTTCAATAGCACACAAACCATAGCGATAGAACTTGGAACTACATTATTGTGCCAAGTTTCAAAGAGCTAGAACAAACCGTGTTTGATTTAGAGTTCCAACTACATGTATCCATATAGGAGAAAACAGAGTGAAACCTAAACATGAAAACGGTTACTGCAAAGGAACGGTTTAACCTAGAAGAACGAAATTTGGTGAGCCAAGTGGGATTGGTGTCCTGATCATTAAATGGAAGTATCATCAAGATTGGGTGAAAAAATGTTTGCTGAGATTTCAGGAAACTCGCAGTTTTTTGGAAGCCTGGCAACCCCTTTCAATGAAAGTGATTCTTGTCAGTCTCTGCTTGGGGCTACTTCAATAGCACACAAACCATAGCGATAGAACTTGGAACTACATTATTGTGCCAAGTTTCAAAGAGCTAGCACAAACCGTGTTTGATTTAGAGTTCCAACTACATGTATCCATATAGGAGAAAACAGAGTGAAACCTAAACATGAAAACGGTTACTGCAAAGGAACGGTTTAACCTAGAAGAACGAAATTTGGTGAGCCAAGTGGGATTGGTGTACTGATCATTAAATGGAAGTATCATCAAGATTGGGTGAAAAAATGTTTGCTGAGATTTCAGGAAACTCGCAGTTTTTTGCAAGCTTGGCAACCCCTTTCAATGAAAGGGATGCTCGTCAGTCTCTGCTGGGGGCTACTTCAATAGCACACAAACCATAGCGATAGAACTTGGAACTACATTATTGTGCCAAGTTTCAAAGAGCTAGCACAAGCCGTGTTTGATTTAGAGTTCCAACTACATGTATGCATATAGGAGAAAACAGAGTGAAACCTAAACATGAAAACGGTTACTGCAAAGGAACGGTTTAACCTAGAAGAACGAAATTTGGTGAGCCAAGTGGGATTGGTGTCCTGATTATTAAATGGAAGTATCATCAAATTGGGTGAAAAAATGTTTGCTGAGATTTCAGGAAACTCGCAGTTTTTTGCAAGCCTGGCAATCCCTTTTAGTGAAAGGGATTCTCGTCAGTCTCTGCTTGGGGCTACTTCAATAGCACACAAACCATAGCGATAGAACTTGGAACTACATTATTGTGCCAAGTTTCAAAGAGCTAGCACAAACCGTGTTTGATTTAGAGTTCCAACTACATGTATCCATATAGGAGAAAACAGAGTGAAACCTAAACATGAAAACGGTTACTGCAATGGAACGGTTTAACCTAGAAGAACGAAATTTGGTGAGCCAAGTGGGACTGGTGTACTGATCATTAAATGGAAGGATCATCAAGATTGGGTGAAAAAATGTTTGCTGAGATTTCAGGAAACTCGCAGTTTTTTGCAAGCCTGGCAATCCCTTTTAGTGAAAGGGATTCTCGTCAGTCTCTGCTTGGGGCTACTTCAATAGCACACAAACCATAGCGATAGAACTTGGAACTACATTATTGTGCCAAGTTTCAAAGAGCTAGCACAAACCGTGTTTGATTTAGAGTTCCAACTACATGTATCCATATAGGAGAAAACAGAGTGAAACCTAAACATGAAAACGGTTACTGCAAAGGAACGGTTTAACCTAGAAGAACGAAATTTTGGTGAGCCAAGTGGGATTGGTGTCCTGATCATTAAATGGAAGTATCATCAAGACTGGGTGAAAAAATGTTTGCTGAGATTTCAGGAAACTCGCAGTTTTTTTGGAAGCCTGGCAACCCCTTTCAATGAAAGTGATTCTCGTCAGTCTCTGCTTGGGGCTACTTCAATAGCACACAAACCATAGCGATAGTACTTGGAACTACATTATTGTGCCAAGTTTCAAAGAGCTAGCACAAACCGTGTTTGATTTAGAGTTCCAACTACATGTATCCATATAGGAGAAAACAGAGTGAAACCTAAACATGAAAACGGTTACTGCAAAGGAACGGTTTAACCTAGAAGAACGAAATTTGGTGAGCCAAGAGGGATTGGTGTACTGATAATTAAATGGAAGTATCATCAAGATTGGGTGAAAAAATGTTTGCTGAGATTTCAGGAACCTCGCAGTTTTTTGCAAGCTTGGCAAACCCTTTCAATGAAAGGGATTCTTGTCAGTCTCTGCTTGGGGCTACTTCAATAGCACACAAACCATAGCGATAGAACTTGGAACTACATTATTGTGCCAAGTTTCAAAGAGCTAGCACAAACCGTGTTTGATTTAGAGTTCCAACTACATGTATCCATATAGGAGAAAACAGAGTGAAACCTAAACATGAAAACGGTTACTGCAAAGGAACGGTTTAACCTAGAAGAACGAAATTTGGTGAGCCAAGTGGGATTGGTGTCCTGATCATTAAATGGAAGTATCATCAAGACTGGGTGAAAAAATGTTTGCTGAGATTTCAGGAAACTCGCAGTTTTTTGGAAGCCTGGCCACCCCTTTCTATGAAAGGGATTCTCGTCAGTCTCTGCTTGGGGCTACTTCAATAGCACACAAACCATAGCGATAGAACTTGGAACTACATTATTGTGCCAAGTTTCAAAGAGCTAGCACAAACCGTGTTTGGTTTAGAGTTCCAACTACATGTATCCATATAGGAGAAAACAGAGTGAAACCTAAACATGAAAACGGTTACTGCAAAGGAACGGTTTAACCTAGAAGAACGAAATTTAGTGAGCCAAGTGAGATTCGTGTACTGATAACTACCTGCAAGTATCATCAAGACTGGGTGAAAAAATGTTTGCTGAGATTTCAGGAAACTCGCAGTTTTTTGGAAGCCTGGCAACCCCTTTCAATGAAAGGGATTCTCGTCAGTCTCTGCTTGGGGGCTACTTCAATAGCACACAAACCATAGCGATAGAACTTGGAACTACATTATTGTGCCAAGTTTCAAAGAGCTAGCACAAACCGTGTTTGATTTAGAGTTCCAACTACATGTATCCATATAGGAGAAAACAGAGTGAAAACCTAAACATGAAAACGGTTACTGCAAAGGAACGGTTTAACCTAGAAGAACGAAATTTGGTGAGCCAAGTGGGATTGGTGTCCTGATCATTAAATGGAAGTATCATCAAGATTGGGTGAAAAAATGTTTGCTGAGATTTCAGGAAACTCGCAGTTTTTTGGAAGCTTGGCAACCCCTTTCAATGAAAGGGATTCTCGTCAGTCTCTGCTTGGGGCTACTTCAATAGCACACAAACCATAGCGATAGAACTTGGAACTACATTATTGTGCCAAGTTTCAAAGAGCTAGCACAAACCGTGTTTGATTTAGAGTTCCAACTACATGTATCCATATAGGAGAAAACAGAGTGAAACCTAAACATGAAAACGGTTACTGCAAAGGAACGGTTTAACCTAGAAGAACGAAATTTGGTGAGCCAAGTGGGATTGGTGTACTGATCATTAAATGGAAGTATCATCAAGACTGGGTGAAAAAATGTTTGCTGAGATTTCAGGAAACTCGTAGTTTTTTGGAAGCTTGGCAACCCCTTTCAATGAAAGGGATTCTCGTCAGTCTCTGCTTGGGGCTACTTCAATAGCACTCAAACCATAGCGATAGAACTTGGAACTACATTATTGTGCCAAGTTTCAAAGAGCTAGCACAAACCGTGTTTGATTTAGAGTTCCAACTACATGTATCCATATAGGAGAAAACAGAGTGAACCTAAACCTGAAAACGGTTACTGCAAAGGAACGGTTTAACCTAGAAGAACGAAATTTGGTGAGCCAAGTGGGATTGGTGTACTGATCATTAAATGGAAGTATCATCAAGATTGGGTGAAAAAATGTTTGCTGAGATTTCAGGAAACTCGCAGTTTTTTGGAAGCCTGGCAACCCCTTTCTATGAAAGGGATTCTCGTCAGTCTCTGCTTGGGGCTACTTCAATAGCACACAAACCATAGCGATAGAACTTGGAACTACATTATTGTGCCAAGTTTCAAAGAGGTAGCACAAACCGTGTTTGATTTAGAGTTCCAACTACATGTATCCATATAGGAGAAAACAGAGTGAAACCTAAACATGAAAACGGTTACTGCAAAGGAATGGTTTAACCTAGAAGAACGAAATTTGGTGAGCCAAGTGGGATTGGTGTACTGATCATTAAATGGAAGTATCATCAAGATTGGGTGAAAAAATGTTTGCTGAGATTTCAGGAAACTCGCAGTTTTTGCAAGCGTGGCAACCCCTTTCAATGAAAGGGATTCTCGTCAGTCTCTGCTTGGGGCTACTTCAATAGCACACAAACCATAGCGATAGAACTTGGATCTACATTATTGTGCCAAGTTTCAAAGAGCTAGCACAAGCCGTGTTTGATTTAGAGTTCCAACTACATGTATGCATATAGGAGAAAACAGAGTGAAACCTAAACATGAAAACGGTTACTGCAAAGGAACGGTTTAACCTAGAAGAACGAAATTTGGTGAGCCAAGTGGGATTGGTGTCCTGATTATTAAATGGAAGTATCATCAAGATTGGGTGAAAAAATGTTTGCTGAGATTTCAGGAAACTCGCAGTTTTTTGCAAGCCTGGCAATCCCTTTTAGTGAAAGGGATTCTCGTCAGTCTCTGCTTGGGGCTACTTCAATAGCACACAAACCATAGCGATAGAACTTGGAACTACATTATTGTGCCAAGTTTCAAAGAGCTAGCACAAACCGTGTTTGATTTAGAGTTCCAACTACATGTATCCATATAGGAGAAAACAGAGTGAAACCTAAACATGAAAACGGTTACTGCAAAGGAACGGTTTAACCTAGAAGAACGAAATTTAGTGAGCCAAGTGAGATTCGTGTACTGATCACTACCTGCAAGTATCATCAACATTCTGTGAAAAAATGTTTGCTGAGATTTCAGGAAACTCGCAGTTTTTTGGAAGCCTGGCAACCCCTTTCTATGAAAGGGATTCTCGTCAGTCTCTGCTTGGGGCTACTTCAATAGCACACAAACCATAGCGATAGAACTTGGAACTACATTATTGTGCCAAGTTTCAAAGAGCTAGCACAAACCGTGTTTGGTTTAGAGTTCCAACTACATGTATCCATATAGGAGAAAACAGAGTGAAACCTAAACATGAAAACGGTTACTGCAAAGGAACGGTTTAACGTAGAAGAACGAAATTTAGTGAGCCAAGTGAGATTCGTGTACTGATCACTACCTGCAAGTATCATCAAGACTGGGTGAAAAAATGTTTGCTGAGATTTCAGGAAACTCGCAGTTTTTTGGAAGCCTGGCAACCCCTTTCAATGAAAGGGATTCTCGTCAGTCTCTGCTTGGGGCTACTTCAATAGCACACAAACCATAGCGATAGAACTTGGAACTACATTATTGTGCCAAGTTTCAAAGAGCTAGCACAAACCGTGTTTGGTTTAGAGTTCCAACTACATGTATCCATATAGGAGAAAACAGAGTGAAACCTAAACATGAAAACGGTTACTGCAAAGGAACGGTTTAACCTAGAAGAACGAAATTTTAGTGAGCCAAGTGAGATTCGTGTACTGATCACTACCTGCAAGTATCATCAAGACTGGGTGAAAAAATGTTTGCTGAGATTTCAGGAAACTCGCAGTTTTTTGGAAGCCTGGCAACCCCTTTCAATGAAAGTGATTCTCGTCAGTCTCTGCTTGGGGCTACTTCAATAGCACACAAACCATAGCGATAGAACTTGGAACTACATTATTGTGCCAAGTTTCAAAGAGCTAGCACAAACCGTGTTTGATTTAGAGTTCCAACTACATGTATCCATATAGGAGAAAACAGAGTGAAACCTAAACATGAAAACGGTTACTGCAAAGGAACGGTTTAACCTAGAAGAACGAAATTTGGTGAGCCAAGTGGGATTGGTGTCCTGATCATTAAATGGAAGTATCATCAAGATTGGGTTAAAAAATGTTTGCTGAGATTTCAGGAAACTCGCAGTTTTTTGGAAGCCTGGCAACCCCTTTCAATGAAAGTGATTCTCGTCAGTCTCTGCTTGGGGCTACTTCAATAGCACACAAACCATAGCGATAGAACTTGGAACTACATTATTGTGCCAAGTTTCAAAGAGCTAGCACAAACCGTGTTTGATTTAGAGTTCCAACTACATGTATCCATATAGGAGAAAACAGAGTGAAACCTAAACATGAAAACGGTTACTGCAAAGGAACGGTTTAACCTAGAAGAACGAAATTTTGGTGAGCCAAGTGGGATTGGTGTACTGATCATTAAATGGAAGTATCATCAAGACTGGGTGAAAAAATGTTTGCTGAGATTTCAGGAAACTCGCATTTTTTGGAAGCCTGGCAACCCCTTTCTATGAAAGGGATTCTCGTCAGTCTCTGCTTGGGGCTACTTCAATAGCACACAAACCATAGCGATAGAACTTGGAACTACATTATTGTGCCAAGTTTCAAAGAGCTAGCACAAACCGTGTTTGATTTAGAGTTCCAACTACATGTATCCATATAGGAGAAAACAGAGTGAAACCTAAACATGAAAACGGTTACTGCAAAGGAACGGTTTAACCTAGAAGAACGAAATTTGGTGAGCCAAGTGGGATTGGTGTACTGATCATTAAATGGAAGTATCATCAAGATTGGGTGAAAAAATGTTTGCTGAGATTTCAGGAAACTCGCAGATTTTTGGAAGCTTGGCAACCCCTTTCAATGAAAGGGATTCTCGTCAGTCTCTGCTTGGGGCTACTTCAATAGCACACAAACCATAGCGATAGAACTTGGAACTACATTATTGTGCCAAGTTTCAAAGAGCTAGCACAAGCCGTGTTTGATTTAGAGTTCCAACTACATGTATGCATATAGGAGAAAACAGAGTGAAACCTAAACATGAAAACGGTTACTGCAAAGGAACGGTTTAACCTAGAAGAACGAAATTTGGTGAGCCAAGTGGGATTGGTGTACTGATCATTAAATGGAAGGATCATCAAGATTGGTGAAAAAATGTTTGCTGAGATTTCAGGAAACTCGCAGTTTTTTGCAAGCCTGGCAATCCCTTTTAGTGAAAGGGATTCTCGTCAGTCTCTGCTTGGGGCTACTTCAATAGCACACAAACCATAGCGATAGAACTTGGAACTACATTATTGTGCCAAGTTTCAAAGAGCTAGCACAAACCGTGTTTGATTTAGAGTTCCAACTACATGTATCCATATAGGAGAAAACAGAGTGAAACCTAAACATGAAAACGGTTACTGCAAAGGAACGGTTTAACCTAGAAGAACGAAATTTGGTGAGCCAAGTGGGATTGGTGTCCTGATCATTAAATGGAAGTATCATCAAGACTGGGTGAAAAAATGTTTGCTGAGATTTCAGGAAACTCGCAGTTTTTTGGAAGCCTGGCAACCCCTTTCTATGAAAGGGATTCTCGTCAGTCTCTGCTTGGGGCTACTTCAATAGCACACAAACCATAGCGATAGAACTTGGAACTACATTATTGTGCCAAGTTTCAAAGAGCTAGCACAAACCGTGTTTGGTTTAGAGTTCCAACTACATGTATCCATATAGGAGAAAACAGAGTGAAACCTAAACATGAAAACGGTTACTGCAAAGGAACGGTTTAACCTAGAAGAACGAAATTTAGTGAGCCAAGTGAGATTCGTGTACTGATCACTACCTGCAAGTATCATCAAGACTGGGTGAAAAAATGTTTGCTGAGATTTCAGGAAACTCGCAGTTTTTTGGAAGCCTGGCAACCCCTTTCAATGAAAGTGATTCTTGTCAGTCTCTGCTTGGGGCTACTTCAATAGCACACAAACCATAGCGATAGAACTTGGAACTACATTATTGTGCCAAGTTTCAAAGAGCTAGAACAAACCGTGTTTGATTTAGAGTTCCAACTACATGTATCCATATAGGAGAAAACAGAGTGAAACCTAAACATGAAAACGGTTACTGCAAAGGAACGGTTTAACCTAGAAGAACGAAATTTGGTGAGCCAAGTGGGATTGGTGTCCTGATCATTAAATGGAAGTATCATCAAGATTGGGTGAAAAAATGTTTGCTGAGATTTCAGGAAACTCGCAGTTTTTTGGAAGCCTGGCAACCCCTTTCAATGAAAGGGATTCTCGTCAGTCTCTGCTTGGGGCTACTTCAATATCACACAAACCATAGCGATAGAACTTGGAACTACATTATTGTGCCAAGTTTCAAAGAGCTAGCACAAACCGTGTTTGATTTAGAGTTCCAACTACATGTATCCATATAGGAGAAAACAGAGTGAAACCTAAACATGAAAACGGTTACTGCAAAGGAACGGTTTAACCTAGAAGAACGAAATTTGGTGAGCCAAGTGGGATTGGTGTACTGATCATTAAATGGAAGTATCATCAAGATTGGGTGAAAAAATGTTTGCTGAGATTTCAGGAAACTCGCAGTTTTTTGCAAGCTTGGCAACCCCTTTCAATGAAAGGGATGCTCGTCAGTCTCTGCTGGGGGCTACTTCAATAGCACACAAACCATAGTGATAGAACTTGGAACTACATTATTGTGCCAAGTTTCAAAGAGCTAGCACAAGCCGTGTTTGATTTAGAGTTCCAACTACATGTATGCATATAGGAGAAAACAGAGTGAAACCTAAACATGAAAACGGTTACTGCAAAGGAACGGTTTAACCTAGAAGAACGAAATTTGGTGAGCCAAGTGGGATTGGTGTACTGATCATTAAATGGAAGTATCATCAAGACTGGGTGAAAAAATGTTTGCTGAGATTTCAGGAAACTCGCAGTTTTTTGGAAGCCTGGCAACCCCTTTCTATGAAAGGGATTCTCGTCAGTCTCTGCTTGGGGCTACTTCAATAGCACACAAACCATAGTGATAGAACTTGGAACTACATTATTGTGCCAAGTTTCAAAGAGCTAGCACAAACTGTGTTTGATTTAGAGTTCCAACTACATGTATCCATATAGGAGAAAACAGAGTGAAACCTAAACATGAAAACGGTTACTGCAAAGGAACGGTTTAACCTAGAAGAACGAAATTTAGTGAGCCAAGTGAGATTCGTGTACTGATAACTACCTGCAAGTATCATCAAGACTGGGTGAAAAAATGTTTGCTGAGATTTCAGGAAACTCGCAGTTTTTTGGAAGCCTGGCAACCCCTTTCAATGAAAGTGATTCTCGTCAGTCTCTGCTTGGGGCTACTTCAATAGCACACAAACCATAGCGATAGAACTTGGAACTACATTATTGTGCCAAGTTTCAAAGAGCTAGCACAAACCGTGTTTGATTTAGAGTTCCAACTACATGTATCCATATAGGAGAAAACAGAGTGAAACCTAAACATGAAAACGGTTACTGCAAAGGAACGGTTTAACCTAGAAGAACGAAATTTGGTGAGCCAAGTGGGATTGGTGTCCTGATCATTAAATGGAAGTATCATCAAGATTGGGTGAAAAAATGTTTGCTGAGATTTCAGGAAACTCGCAGTTTTTTGGAAGCTTGGCAACCCCTTTCAATGAAAGGGATTCTCGTCAGTCTCTGCTTGGGGCTACTTCAATAGCACACAAACCATAGCGATAGAACTTGGAACTACATTATTGTGCCAAGTTTCAAAGAGCTAGCACAAACCGTGTTTGATTTAGAGTTCCAACTACATGTATCCATATAGGAGAAAACAGAGTGAAACCTAAACATGAAAACGGTTACTGCAAAGGAACGGTTTAACCTAGAAGAACGAAATTTGGTGAGCCAAGTGGGATTGGTGTACTGATCATTAAATGGAAGTATCATCAAGACTGGGTGAAAAAATGTTTGCTGAGATTTCAGGAAACTCGTAGTTTTTTGGAAGCTTGGCAACCCCTTTCAATGAAAGGGATTCTCGTCAGTCTCTGCTTGGGGCTACTTCAATAGCACTCAAACCATAGCGATAGAACTTGGAACTACATTATTGTGCCAAGTTTCAAAGAGCTAGCACAAACCGTGTTTGATTTAGAGTTCCAACTACATGTATCCATATAGGAGAAAACAGAGTGAAACCTAAACCTGAAAACGGTTACTGCAAAGGAACGGTTTAACCTAGAAGAACGAAATTTGGTGAGCCAAGTGGGATTGGTGTACTGATCATTAAATGGAAGTATCATCAAGACTGGGTGAAAAAATGTTTGCTGAGATTTCAGGAAACTCGCAGTTTTTTGGAAGCCTGGCAACCCCTTTCTATGAAAGGGATTCTCGTCAGTCTCTGCTTGGGGCTACTTCAATAGCACACAAACCATAGCGATAGAACTTGGAACTACATTATTGTGCCAAGTTTCAAAGAGCTAGCACAAACCGTGTTTGATTTAGAGTTCCAACTACATGTATCCATATAGGAGAAAACAGAGTGAAACCTAAACATGAAAACGGTTACTGCAAAGGAATGGTTTAACCTAGAAGAACGAAATTTGGTGAGCCAAGTGGGATTGGTGTACTGATCATTAAATGGAAGTATCATCAAGATTGGGTGAAAAAATGTTTGCTGAGATTTCAGGAAACTCGCAGTTTTTGCAAGCTTGGCAACCCCTTTCAATGAAAGGGATTCTCGTCAGTCTCTGCTTGGGGCTACTTCAATAGCACACAAACCATAGCGATAGAACTTGGATCTACATTATTGTGCCAAGTTTCAAAGAGCTAGCACAAGCCGTGTTTGATTTAGAGTTCCAACTACATGTATGCATATAGGAGAAAACAGAGTGAAACCTAAACATGAAAACGGTTACTGCAAAGGAACGGTTTAACCTAGAAGAACGAAATTTGGTGAGCCAAGTGGGATTGGTGTCCTGATTATTAAATGGAAGTATCATCAAGATTGGGTGAAAAAATGTTTGCTGAGATTTCAGGAAACTCGCAGTTTTTTGCAAGCCTGGCAATCCCTTTTAGTGAAAGGGATTCTCGTCAGTCTCTGCTTGGGGCTACTTCAATAGCACACAAACCATAGCGATAGAACTTGGAACTACATTATTGTGCCAAGTTTCAAAGAGCTAGCACAAACCGTGTTTGATTTAGAGTTCCAACTACATGTATCCATATAGGAGAAAACAGAGTGAAACCTAAACATGAAAACGGTTACTGCAAAGGAACGGTTTAACCTAGAAGAACGAAATTTAGTGAGCCAAGTGAGATTCGTGTACTCAACTCACTGATCACTACCTGCAAGTATCATCAACATTCTGTGAAAAAATGTTTGCTGAGATTTCAGGAAACTCGCAGTTTTTTGGAAGCCTGGCAACCCCTTTCTATGAAAGGGATTCTCGTCAGTCTCTGCTTGGGGCTACTTCAATAGCACACAAACCATAGCGATAGAACTTGGAACTACATTATTGTGCCAAGTTTCAAAGAGCTAGCACAAACCGTGTTTGGTTTAGAGTTCCAACTACATGTATCCATATAGGAGAAAACAGAGTGAAACCTAAACATGAAAACGGTTACTGCAAAGGAACGGTTTAACCTAGAAGAACGAAATTTAGTGAGCCAAGTGAGATTCGTGTACTGATCACTACCTGCAAGTATCATCAACATTCTGTGAAAAAATGTTTGCTGAGATTTCAGGAAACTCGCAGTTTTTTGGAAGCCTGGCAACCCCTTTTCTATGAAAGGGATTCTCGTCAGTCTCTGCTTGGGGCTACTTCAATAGCACACAAACCATAGCGATAGAACTTGGAACTACATTATTGTGCCAAGTTTCAAAGAGCTAGCACAAACCGTGTTTGGTTTAGAGTTCCAACTACATGTATCCATATAGGAGAAAACAGAGTGAAACCTAAACATGAAAACGGTTACTGCAAAGGAACGGTTTAACCTAGAAGAACGAAATTTGGTGAGCCAAGTGGGATTGGTGTCCTGATCATTAAATGGAAGTATCATCAAGATTGGGTTAAAAAATGTTTGCTGAGATTTCAGGAAACTCGCAGTTTTTTGGAAGCTTGGCAACCCCTTTCAATGAAAGGGATTCTCGTCAGTCTCTGCTTGGGGCTACTTCAATAGCACACAAACCATAGCGATAGAACTTGGAACTACATTATTGTGCCAAGTTTCAAAGAGCTAGCACAAACCGTGTTTGATTTAGAGTTCCAACTACATGTATCCATATAGGAGAAAACAGAGTGAAACCTAAACATGAAAACGGTTACTGCAAAGGAACGGTTTAACCTAGAAGAACGAAATTTGGTGAGCCAAGTGGGATTGGTGTACTGATCATTAAATGGAAGTATCATCAAGACTGGGTGAAAAAATGTTTGCTGAGATTTCAGGAAACTCGTAGTTTTTTGGAAGCTTGGCAACCCCTTTCAATGAAAGGGATTCTCGTCAGTCTCTGCTTGGGGCTACTTCAATAGCACACAAACCATAGCGATAGAACTTGGAACTACATTATTGTGCCAAGTTTCAAAGAGCTAGCACAAACCGTGTTTGATTTAGAGTTCCAACTACATGTATCCATATAGGAGAAAACAGAGTGAAACCTAAACATGAAAACGGTTACTGCAAAGGAACGGTTTAACCTAGAAGAACGAAATTTGGTGAGCCAAGTGGGATTGGTGTACTGATCATTAAATGGAAGTATCATCAAGATTGGGTGAAAAAATGTTTGCTGAGATTTCAGGAAACTCGCAGTTTTTTGCAAGCTTGGCAACCCCTTTCAATGAAAGGGATTCTCGTCAGTCTCTGCTTGGGGCTACTTCAATAGCACACAAACCATAGCGATAGAACTTGGAACTACATTATTGTGCCAAGTTTCAAAGAGCTAGCACAAGCCGTGTTTGATTTAGAGTTCCAACTACATGTATGCATATAGGAGAAAACAGAGTGAAACCTAAACATGAAAACGGTTACTGCAAAGGAACGGTTTAACCTAGAAGAACAATATTTGGTGAGCCAAGTGGGATTGGTGTACTGATCATTAAATGGAAGTATCATCAAGACTGGGTGAAAAAAATGTTTGCTGAGATTTCAGGAAACTCGCAGTTTTTTGGAAGCCTGGCAACCCCTTTCTATGAAAGGGATTCTCGTCAGTCTCTGCTTGGGGCTACTTCAATAGCACACAAACCATAGCGATAGAACTTGGAACTACATTATTGTGCCAAGTTTCAAAGAGCTAGCACAAACCGTGTTTGATTTAGAGTTCCAACTACATGTATCCATATAGGAGAAAACAGAGTGAAACCTAAACATGAAAACGGTTACTGCAAAGGAACGGTTTAACCTAGAAGAACGAAATTTGGTGAGCCAAGTGGGATTGGTGTACTGATCATTAAATGGAAGTATCATCAAGATTGGGTGAAAAAATGTTTGCTGAGATTTCAGGAAACTCGCAGTTTTTTGCAAGCGTGGCAACCCCTTTCAATGAAAGGGATTCTCGTCAGTCTCTGCTTGGGGCTACTTCAATAGCACACAAAACATAGCGATAGAACTTGGATCTACATTATTGTGCCAAGTTTCAAATAGCTAGCACAAGCCGTGTTTGATTTAGAGTTCCAACTACATGTATCCATATAGGAGAAAACAGAGTGAAACCTAAACATGAAAACGGTTACTGCAAAGGAACGGTTTAACCTAGAAGAACGAAATTTGGTGAGCCAAGTGGGATTGGTGTACTGATCATTAAATGGAAGTATCATCAAGATTGGGTGAAAAAATGTTTGCTGAGATTTCCAGGAAACTCGCAGTTTTTTGGAAGCTTGGCAACCCCTTTCAATAAAAGGGATTCTCGTCAGTCTCTGCTTGGGGCTACTTCAATAGCACACAAACCATAGCGATAGAACTTGGAACTACATTATTGTGCCAAGTTTCAAAGAGCTAGCACAAACCGTGTTTGATTTAGAGTTCCAACTACATGTATCCATATAGGAGAAAACAGAGTGAAACCTAAACATGAAAACGGTTACTGCAAAGGAACGGTTTAACCTAGAAGAATGAAATTTAGTGAGCCAAGTGAGATTCGTGTACTGATCACTACCTGCAAGTATCATCAACATTCTGTGAAAAAATGTTTGCTGAGATTTCAGGAAACTCGCAGTTTTTTGGAAGCCTGGCAACCCCTTTCTATGAAAGGGATTCTCGTCAGTCTCTGCTTGGGGCTACTTCAATAGCACACAAACCATAGCGATAGAACTTGGAACTACATTATTGTGCCAAGTTTCAAAGAGCTAGCACAAACCGTGTTTGGTTTAGAGTTCCAACTACATGTATCCATATAGGAGAAAACAGAGTGAAACCTAAACATGAAAACGGTTACTGCAAAGGAACGGTTTAACCTAGAAGAACGAAATTTAGTGAGCCAAGTGACATTCGTGTACTGATCACTACCTGCAAGTATCATCAAGACTGGGTGAAAAAATGTTTGCTGAGATTTCAGGAAACTCGCAGTTTTTTGGAAGCCTGGCAACCCCTTTCAATGAAAGTGATTCTCGTCAGTCTCTGCTTGGGGCTACTTCAATAGCACACAAACCATAGCGATAGAACTTGGAACTACATTATTGTGCCAAGTTTCAAAGAGCTAGCACAAACCGTGTTTGATTTAGAGTTCCAACTACATGTATCCATATAGGAGAAAACAGAGTGAAACCTAAACATGAAAACGGTTACTGCAAAGGAACGGTTTAACCTAGAAGAACGAAATTTGGTGAGCCAAGTGGGATTGGTGTCCTGATCATTAAATGGAAGTATCATCAAGATTGGGTGAAAAAATGTTTGCTGAGATTTCAGGAAACTCGCAGTTTTTTGGAAGCTTGGCAACCCCTTTCAATGAAAGGGATACTCGTCAGTCTCTGCTTGGGGCTACTTCAATACCACACAAACCATAGCGATAGAACTTGGAACTACATTATTGTGCCAAGTTTCAAAGAGCTAGCACAAACCGTGTTTGATTTAGAGTTCCAACTACATGTATCCATATAGGAGAAAACAGAGTGAAACCTAAACATGAAAACGGTTACTGCAAAGGAACGGTTTAACCTAGAAGAACGAAATTTGGTGAGCCAAGTGGGATTGGTGTACTGATCATTAAATGGAAGGATCATCAAGATTGGGTGAAAAAATGTTTGCTGAGATTTCAGGAAACTCGCAGTTTTTTGCAAGCCTGGCAATCCCTTTTAGTGAAAGGGATTCTCGTCAGTCTCTGCTTGGGGCTACTTCAATAGCACACAAATCATAGCGATAGAACTTGGAACTACATTATTGTGCCAAGTTTCAAAGAGCTAGCACAAACCGTGTTTGATTTAGAGTTCCAACTACATGTATCCATATAGGAGAAAACAGAGTGAAACCTAAACATGAAAACGGTTACTGCAAAGGAACGGTTTAACATAGAAGAACGAAATTTGGTGAGCCAAGTGGGATTGGTGTCCTGATCATTAAATGGAAGTATCATCAAGACTGGGTGAAAAAATGCTTGCTGAGATTTCAGGAAACTCGCAGTTTTTTGGAAGCCTGGCAACCCCTTTCAATGAAAGTGATTCTCGTCAGTCTCTGCTTGGGGCTACTTCAATAGCACACAAACCATAGCGATAGTACTTGGAACTACATTATTGTGCCAAGTTTCAAAGAGCTAGCACAAACCGTGTTTGATTTAGAGTTCCAACTACATGTATCCATATAGGAGAAAACAGAGTGAAACCTAAACATGAAAACGGTTACTGCAAAGGAACGGTTTAACCTAGAAGAACGAAATTTGGTGAGCCAAGAGGGATTGGTGTACTGATCATTAAATGGAAGTATCATCAAGATTGGGTCAAAAAATGTTTGCTGAGATTTCAGGAAACTCGCAGTTTTTTGCAAGCTTGGCAACCCCTTTCAATGAAAGGGATTCTTGTCAGTCTCTGCTTGGGGCTACTTCAATAGCACACAAACCATAGCGATAGAACTTGGAACTACATTATTGTGCCAAGTTTCAAAGAGCTAGCACAAACCGTGTTTGGTTTAGAGTTCCAACTACATGTATCCAATATAGGAGAAAACAGAGTGAAACCTAAACATGAAAACGGTTACTGCAAAGGAACGGTTTAACCTAGAAGAACGAAATTTAGTTAGCCAAGTGAGATTCGTGTACTGATCACTACCTGCAAGTATCATCAACATTTTGTGAAAAAATGTTTGCTGAGATTTCAGGAAACTCGCAGTTTTTTGGAAGCCTGGCAACCCCTTTCAATGAAAGTGATTCTCGTCAGTCTCTGCTTGGGGCTACTTCAATAGCACACAAACCATAGCGATAGAACTTGGAACTACATTATTGTGCCAAGTTTCAAAGAGCTAGCACAAACCGTGTTTGATTTAGAGTTCCAACTACATGTATCCATATAGGTGAAAAAAGAGTGAAACCTAAACATGAAAACGGTTACTGCAAAGGAACGTTTTAACCTAGAAGAACGAAATTTGGTGAGCCAAGTGGGATTGGTGTCCTGATCATTAAATGGAAGTATCATCAAGATTGGGTGAAAAAATGTTTGCTGAGATTTCAGGAAACTCGCAGTTTTTTGCAAGCTTGGCAACCCCTTTCAATGAAAGGGATTCTCGTCAGTCTCTGCTTGGGGCTACTTCAATAGCACACAAACCATAGCGATAGAACTTGGAACTACATTATTGTGCCAAGTTTCAAAGGGCTAGCACAAGCCGTGTTTGATTTAGAGTTCCAACTACATGTATGCATATAGGAGAAAACAGAGTGAAACCTAAACATGAAAACGGTTACTGCAAAGGAACGGTTTAACCTAGAAGAACGAAATTTGGTGAGCCAAGTGGGCTTGGTGTACTGATCATTAAATGGAAGTATCATCAAGACTGGGTGAAAAAATGTTTGCTGAGATTTCAGGAAACTCGCAGTTTTTTGGAAGCCTGGCAACCCCTTTCTATGAAAGGGATTCTCGTCAGTCTCTGCTTGGGGCTACTTCAATAGCACACAAACCATAGCGATAGAACTTGGAACTACATTATTGTGCCAAGTTTCAAAGAGCTAGCACAAACCGTGTTTGGTTTAGAGTTCCAACTACATGTATCCATATAGGAGAAAACAGAGTGAAACCTAAACATGAAAACGGTTACTGCAAAGGAACGGTTTAACCTAGAAGAACGAAATTTGGTGAGCCAAGTGGGATTGGTGTCCTGATCATTAAATGGAAGTATCATCAAGATTGGGTGAAAAAATGTTTGCTGAGATTTCAGGAAACTCGCAGTTTTTTGCAAGCTTGGCAACCCCTTTCAATGAAAGGGATTCTCGTCAGTCTCTGCTTGGGGCTACTTCAATAGCACACAAACCATAGCGATAGAACTTGGATCTACATTATTGTGCCAAGTTTCAAAGAGCTAGCACAAGCCGTGTTTGATTTAGAGTTCCAACTACATGTATGCATATAGGAGAAAACAGAGTGAAACCTAAACATGAAAACGGTTACTGCAAAGGAACGGTTTAACCTAGAAGAACGAAATTTGGTGAGCCAAGTGGGATTGGTGTCCTGATCATTAAATGGAAGTATCATCAAGATTGGGTGAAAAAATGTTTGCTGAGATTTCAGGAAACTCGCAGTTTTTTGCAAGCCTGGCAATCCCTTTTAGTGAAAGGGATTCTCGTCAGTCTCTGCTTGGGGCTACTTCAATAGCACACAAACCATAGCGATAGAACTTGGAACTACATTATTGTGCCAAGTTTCAAATAGCTAGCACAAGCCGTGTTTCATTTAGAGTTCCAACTACATGTATGCATATAGGAGAAAACAGAGTGGAAACCTAAACATGAAAACGGTTACTGCAAAGGAACGGTTTAACCTAGAAGAACGAAATTTGGTGAGCCAAGTGGGATTGGTGTACTGATCATTAAATGGAAGTATCATCAAGATTGGGTGATAAAATGTTTGCTGAGATTTCAGGAAACTCGCAGTTTTTTGCAAGCCTGGCAATCCCTTTTAGTGAAAGGGATTCTCGTCAGTCTCTGCTTGGGGCTACTTCAATAGCACACAAACCATAGCGATAGAACTTGGAACTACATTATTGTGCCAAGTTTCAAAGAGCTAGCACAAACCGTGTTTGATTTAGAGTTCCAACTACATGTATCCATATAGGTGAAAAAAGAGTGAAACCTAAACATGAAAACGGTTACTGCAAAGGAACGGTTTAACCTAGAAGAACGAAATTTGGTGAGCCAAGTGGGATTGGTGTCCTGATCATTAAATGGAAGTATCATCAAGATTGGGTGAAAAAATGTTTGCTGAGATTTCAGGAAACTCGCAGTTTTTTGCAAGCTTGGCAACCCCTTTCAATGAAAGGGATTCTCGTCAGTCTCTGCTTGGGGCTACTTCAATAGCACACAAACCATAGCGATAGAACTTGGAACTACATTATTGTGCCAAGTTTCAAAGAGCTAGCACAAACCTGGTTTGATTTAGAGTTCCAACTACATGTATCCATATAGGAGAAAACAGAGTGAAACCTAAACATGAAAACGGTTACTGCAAAGGAACGGTTTAACCTAGAAGAACGAAATTTGGTGAGCCAAGTGGGATTGGTGTACTGATCATTAAATGGAAGTATCATCAAGACTGGGTGAAAAAATGTTTGCTGAGATTTCAGGAAACTCGCAGTTTTTTGGAAGCCTGGCAACCCCTTTCTATGAAAGGGATTCTCGTCAGTCTCTGCTTGGGGCTACTTCAATAGCACACAAACCATAGCGATAGAACTTGGAACTACATTATTGTGCCAAGTTTCAAAGAGCTAGCACAAACCGTGTTTGATTTAGAGTTCCAACTACATGTATACATATAGGAGAAAACAGAGTGAAACCTAAACATGAAAACGGTTACTGCAAAGGAACGGTTTAACCTAGAAGAAACGAAATTTGGTGAGCCAAGTGGGATTGGTGTACTGATCATTAAATGGAAGTATCATCAAGACTGGGTGAAAAAATGTTTGCTGAGATTTCAGGAAACTCGCAGTTTTTGGAAGCCTGGCAACCCCTTTCAATGAAAGTGATTCTCGTCAGTCTCTGCTTGGGCTACTTCAATAGCACACAAACCATAGCGATAGTACTTGGAACAACATTATTGTGCCAAGTTTCAAAGAGCTAGCATAAACCGTGTTTGATTTAGAGTTCCAACTACATGTATCCATATAGGAGAAAACAGAGTGAAACCTAAACATGAAAACGGGTTACTGCAAAGGAACGGTTTAACCTAGAAGAACGAAATTTGGTGAGCCAAGAGGGATTGGTGTACTGATAATTAAATGGAAGTACCATCAAGATTGGGTGAAAAAATGTTTGCTGAGATTTCAGGAAACTCGCAGTTTTTTGCAAGCTTGGCAACCCCTTTCAATGAAAGGGATTCTCGTCAGTCTCTGCTTGGGGCTACTTCAATAGCACACAAACCATAGCGATAGAACTTGGAACTACATTATTGTGCCAAGTTTCAAAGGGCTAGCACAAGCCGTGTTTGATTTAGAGTTCCAACTACATGTATGCATATAGGAGAAAACAGAGTGAAACCTAAACATGAAAACGGTTACTGCAAAGGAACGGTTTAACCTAGAAGAACGAAATTTGGTGAGCCAAGTGGGCTTGGTGTACTGATCATTAAATGGAAGTATCATCAAGACTGGGTGAAAAAATGTTTGCTGAGATTTCAGGAAACTCGCAGTTTTTTGGAAGCCTGGCAACCCTTTCTATGAAAGGGATTCTCGTCAGTCTCTGCTTGGGGCTACTTCAATAGCACACAAACCATAGCGATAGAACTTGGAACTACATTATTGTGCCAAGTTTCAAAGAGCTAGCACAAACCGTGTTTGGTTTAGAGTTCCAACTACATGTATCCATATAGGAGAAAACAGAGTGAAACCTAAACATGAAAACGGTTACTGCAAAGGAACGGTTTAACCTAGAAGAACGAAATTTGGTGAGCCAAGTGGGATTGGTGTCCTGATCATTAAATGGAAGTATCATCAAGATTGGGTGAAAAAATGTTTGCTGAGATTTCAGGAAACTCGCAGTTTTTTGGAAGCTTGGCAACCCCTTTCAATGAAAGGGATTCTCGTCAGTCTCTGCTTGGGGCTACTTCAATAGCACACAAACCATAGCGATAGAACTTGGATCTACATTATTGTGCCAAGTTTCAAAGAGCTAGCACAAGCCGTGTTTGATTTAGAGTTCCAACTACATGTATGCATATAGGAGAAAACAGAGTGAAACCTAAACATGAAAACGGTTACTGCAAAGGAACGGTTTAACCTAGAAGAACGAAATTTGGTGAGCCAAGTGGGATTGGTGTCCTGATCATTAAATGGAAGTATCATCAAGATTGGGTGAAAAAATGTTTGCTGAGATTTCAGGAAACTCGCAGTTTTTTGCAAGCCTGGCAATCCTTTTTAGTGAAAGGGATTCTCGTCAGTCTCTGCTTGGGGCTACTTCAATAGCACACAAACCATAGCGATAGAACTTGGAACTACATTATTGTGCCAAGTTTCAAATAGCTAGCACAAGCCGTGTTTCATTTAGAGTTCCAACTACATGTATGCATATAGGAGAAAACAGAGTGAAACCTAAACATGAAAACGGTTACTGCAAAGGAACGGTTTAACCTAGAAGAACGAAATTTGGTGAGCCAAGTGGGATTGGTGTACTGATCATTAAATGGAAGTATCATCAAGATTGGGTGAAAAAATGTTTGCTGAGATTTCAGGAAACTCGCAGTTTTTTGCAAGCCTGGCAATCCCTTTTAGTGAAAGGGATTCTCGTCAGTCTCTGCTTGGGGCTACTTCAATAGCACACAAACCATAGCGATAGAACTTGGAACTACATTATTGTGCCAAGTTTCAAAGAGCTAGCACAAACCGTGTTTGATTTAGAGTTCCAACTACATGTATCCATATAGGAGAAAACAGAGTGAAACCTAAACATGAAAACGGTTACTGCAAAGGAACGGTTTAACCTAGAAGGAACGAAATTTGGTGAGCCAAGTGGGATTGGTGTACTGATCATTAAATGGAAGTATCATCAAGACTGGGTGAAAAAATGTTTGCTGAGATTTCAGGAAACTCGCAGTTTTTTGGAAGCCTGGCAACCCCTTTCAATGAAAGTGATTCTCGTCAGTCTCTGCTTGGGCTACTTCAATAGCACACAAACCATAGCAATAGTACTTGGAACTGCATTATTGTGCCAAGTTTCAAAGAGCTAGCACAAACCGTGTTTGATTTAGAGTTCCAACTACATGTATCCATATAGGAGAAAACAGAGTGAAACCTAAACATGAAAACGGTTACTGCAAAGGAACGGTTTAACCTAGAAGAACGAAATTTGGTGAGCCAAGAGGGATTGGTGTACTGATAATTAAATGGAAGTACCATCAAGATTGGGTGAAAAAATGTTTGCTGAGATTTCAGGAAACTCGCAGTTTTTTGCAAGCTTGGCAACCCCTTTCAATGAAAGGGATTCTTGTCAGTCTCTGCTTGGTTGGCAGTCTCTGCTTGGGGCTACTTCAATAGCACACAACCAATAGCGTAGAACTTGGAACTACATTATGTGTGCCAAGTTTCAAGAGCTAGCACCAAACCGTGTTTGATTTTAGAGTTTCCAACTACATGTATCCATATAGGGAAAACAGAGTGAAACCTAAACATGAAAACGGTTACTGCAAAGGAACGGTTTAACTAGAAGAACGAAATTTGGTGAGCCAAGTGGGATTGGTGTGCCTGATCATTAATGGAAGTATCACAAGACTGGGTGAAAAAATTGTTTGCTGAGATTTCAGGAAACTCGCAGTTTTTTTGAAGCCTGGCAACCCCTTTCTATGAAAGTGGATTCTCGTCAGTCTCTGCTTGGGGCTACTTCAATAGCACACAACCATAGCGATAGAACTTGGAACTACATTATTGTGCCAAGTTTCAAAGAGCTAGCACAAACCGTGTTTGATTTTAGAGTTCCAACTACATGTATCCATATAGGAGAAAACAGAGTGAAACCTAAACATGAAAACGGTTACTGCAAAGGAACGTTTAACCTAGAGAAACGAATTTGGAGCCAAGTGACATTGGTGTCTGATCATTAAATGAGTATCATCAAGATTGGGTGAAAAAATGTTTGCTGAGATTTCAGGAAACTCGCAGTTTTTTGCAAGCTTGGCAACCCCTTTCAATGAAAGTGATTTCTTGTCAGTCTCTGCTTGGGGCTACTTCAATAGCACACAAACCATAGCGATAGAACTTGGAACTACATTATTGTGCCAAAGTTTCAAAGAGCTAGCACAAACCGTGTTTGATTTAGAGTTCCAACTACATGTATCCATATAGGAGAAAACTGAGTGAAACCAAACATGAAAACGGTTACTGCAAAGGAACGGTTTAACCTAGAAGAACGAAATTTAGTGAGCCAAGTGAGATTCGGTGTCCTGATCATTTAAATGGAAGTATCATCAAGCATTGTGTGAAAAATGTTTGCTGAGATTCAGGAAACTCGCAGTTTTTTGGAAGCTGGCAACCCTTTCAATGAAAGTGATTCTCGTCCAAGTCTCTGCTTGGGGCTACTTCAATAGCACACAAACCATAGCGATAGAACTTGGAACTACATTATTGTGCAAGTTTTCAAGAGCTAGCACAAACCGTGTTTTGATTTAGAGTTCCAACTACATGTATCCATATAGGTGAAAAAAGAGTGAACCTAAACATGAAAACGGTTACTGCAAAGGAACGGTTTAACCTAGAAGAACGAAATTTGGTGAGCCAAGGTGGGATTGGTGTCCTGATCATTAAATGGAAGTATCATCAAGATTGGGTGAAAAATGTTTGCTGAGATTTCAGGAAACTCGCAGTTTTTTGGAAGCTTGGCAACCCCTTTCAATGAAAGGGATTCTCGTCAGTCTCTGCTTGGGGCTACTTCAATAGCACACAAACCATAGCGATAGAACTTGGAACTAATTATTGTGCCAAGTTTCAAAGAGCTAGCACAAACCTGTTTGATTTAGAGTTCCAACTACATGTATCCATATAGGAAAAACAGAGTGAAACCTAAACATGAAAACGGTTACTGCAAAGGAACGGGTTTAACCTAGAAGAACGAAATTTGGTGAGCCAAGTGGGATTGGTGTACTGATCATTAAATGGAAGTATCATCAAGATTGGGTGAAAAAATGTTTGCTGAGATTTCAGGAAACTCTCAGTTTTTTGAAAGCCTGGCAACCCCTTTCAATGAAAGGGATTCTCGTCAGTCTCTGCTTGGGCTACTTCAATAGCACACAAACCATAGCGATAGAACTTGAACTACATTATTGTGCCAAGTTTCAAAGAGCTAGCACAAACCGTGTGTTTGATTTAGAGTTCCAACTACATGTATGCATATTGGTGAAAACAGAGTGAAACCTAAACATGGAAAACGGTTACTGCAAAGGACGGTTTAACCTAGAGAACGAAATTGGTGAGCCAAGTGGGATTGGTGTACTGATCATATAAATGGAAGGATCATCAAGATTGGGTGAAAAAATGTTTGCTGAGATTTCAGGAAACTCGCAGTTTTTTGCAAGCCTGGCAATCCCTTTTAAGTAAAAGGGATTCTCGTCAGTCTCTGCTTGGGGCTACTTCAATAGCACACAAACCCATAGCGATAGAACTGGAACTACATTATTGTGCCAAGTTTCAAAGAGCTAGCACAAACCGTGTTTGATTTAGAGTTCCAACTACATGTATCCATATAGGAGAAAACAGAGTGAAACCTAAACATGAAAACGGTTACTGCAAAGGAACGGTTTAACCTAGAAGAACGAAATTTGTGAGCCAAGTGGGATTGGTGTACTGGATCATTAAATGGAAGTATCATCAAGACTGGGTGAAAAAATGTTTGCTGAGATTTCAGGAAACTCGCAGTTTTTTGGAAGCCTGGCAACCCTTTCAATGAAAGTGATTCTCGTCAGTCTCTGCTTGGGGCTACTTCAATAGCACACAAACCATAGCGATAGTACTTGGAACTACATTATTGTGCCAAGTTTCAAAAGAGCTAGCACAAACCGTGTTTGATTTAGAGTTCCAACTACAAGTATCCATATAGGAGAAAACAGAGTGAAACCTAAACATGAAAACGGTTACTGCAAAGGAACGGTTTAACCTAGAAGAACGAATTTGGTGAGCCAAGAGGATTGGTGTACTGATCATTAATGGAAGTATCATCAAGATTGGGTGAAAAAATGTTTGCTGAGATTTCAGGAAACTCGCAGTTTTTTGCAAGCTTGGCAACCCCTTTCAATGAAAGGGATTCTCGTCAGTCTCTGCTTGGGGCTACTTCAATAGCACACAAACCATAGCGATAGAACTTGGAACTACATTATTGTGCCAAGTTTCAAAGAGCTAGCACAAACCGTGTTTGTTTAGAGTTCCAACTACATGTATCCATATAGGAGAAAACAGAGTGAAACTAAACATGAAAACGTTACTGCAAAGGAACGGTTTAACCTAGAAGAACGAATTTGGTGAGCCAAGTGGGATTGGTGTACTGATCATTAAATGAAGTATCATCAAGATTGGGTGAAAAAATGTTTGCTGAGATTTCAGGAAACTCGCAGTTTTTTGGAAGCCTTGGCAACCCTTTCAATGAAAGTGATTCTCGTCAGTCTCTGCTTGGGGCTACTTCAATAGCACACAAACCATAGCGATAGAACTTGGAACTACATTATTGTGCCAAGTTTCAAAGAGCTAGCACAAACCGTGTTTGGATTTAGAGTTCCAACTACATGTATCCATATAGGAGAAAAAAGAGTGAAACCTAAACATGAAAACGGATACTGCAAAGGAACGGTTAAACCTAGAAGAACGAAATTTGGTGAGCCAAGTGGGATTGGTGTCCTGATCATTAAATGGAAGTATCATCAAGATTGGGTGAAAAAATGTTTGCTGAGATTTCAGGAAACTCGCAGTTTTTTGCAAGCTTGGCAACCCCTTTCAATGAAAGGGATTCTCGTCAGTCTCTGCTTGGGGCTACTTCAATAGCACACAAACCATAGCGATAGAACTTGGAACTACATTATTGTGCCAAGTTCAAAGAGCTAGCACAAACCGTGTTTGATTTAGAGTTCCAACTACATGTATCCATATAGGAGAAAACAGAGTGAAACCTAAACATGAAAACGGTTACTGCAAAGGAACGGTTTAACCTAGAAGAACGAAATTTGGTGAGCCAAGTGGGATGTGTACCTGATCATTAAATGGAAGTATCATCAAGATTGGGTGAAAAATGTTTGCTGAGATTTCAGGAAACTCGCAGTTTTTTGCAAGCTTGGCAACCCCTTTTATGAAAGGGATTCTCGTCAGTCTCTGCTTGGGGCTACTTCAATAGCACACAAACCATAGCGATAGAACTTGGAACTACATTATTGTGCCAAGTTTCAAAGAGCTAGCACAAGCCGTGTTTGATTTAGAGTTCCAACTACATGTATCCATATAGGAGAAAACAGAGTGAAACCTAAACATGAAAACGGTTACTGCAAAGGAACGTTTAACCTAGAAGAACGAAATTTGGGTGAGCCAAGTGGGATTGGTGTACTGATCATTAAATGGAAGTATCATCAAGATTGGGTGAAAAAATGTTTGCTGAGATTTCAGGAAACTCGTAGTTTTTGAAGCTTGGCAACCCCTTTCAATGAAAGGGATTCTCGTCAGTCTCTGCTTGGGGCTACTTCAATAGCACACAAACCATAGCGATAGAACTTGGAACTACATTATTGTGCCAAGTTTCAAAGAGCTAGCACAAACCTGGTTTGATTTAGAGTTCCAACTACATGTATCCATATAGGAGAAAACAGAGTGAAACCTAAACATGAAAACGGTTACTGCAAAGGAACGGTTTAACCTAGAAGAACGAAATTTGGTGAGCCAAGTGGGATTGGTGTACTGATCATTAAATGGAAGTATCATCAAGACTGGGTGAAAAATGTTTGCTGAGATTTTCAGAAACTCGCAGTTTTTGGAAGCCTGGCAACCCCTTTCAATGAAAGTGATTCTCGTCAGTCTCTGCTTGGGCTACTTCAATAGGCACACAAACCCATAGCGATAGTACTTGGAACTACATTATTGTGCCAAGTTTCAAAGAGCTAGCACAAACCGTGTTTGATTTAGAGTTCCAACTACATGTATCCATATAGGAGAAAACAGAGTGAAACCTAAACATGAAAACGGTTACTGCAAAGGAACGGTTTAACCTAGAAGAACGAAATTTGGTGAGCCAAGAGGGATTGGTGTACTGATCATTAAATGGAAGTACATCAAGATTGGTGAAAAAATGGTTTGCTGAGATTTCAGGAAACTCGCAGTTTTTTGCAAGCTTGGCAACCCCTTTCAATGAAAGGGATTCTCGTCAGTCTCTGCTTGGGCTACTTCAATAGCACACAAACCATAGCGATAGAACTTGGAACTACATTATTGTGCCAAGTTTCAAAGGGCTAGCACAAACCGTGTTGATTTAGAGTTCCAACTACATGTATCCATATAGGAGAAAACAGAGTGAAACCTAAACATGAAAACGGTTACTGCAAAGGAACGGTTTTAACCTAGAAGAACGAAATTTGGTGAGCCAAGTGGATTGGTGTACTGATCATTAAAATGGAAGTATCATCAAGACTGGGTGAAAAAATGTTTGCTGAGATTTCAGGAAAACTCCAGTTTTTGGAAGCCTGGCAACCCCTTTCATGAAAGTGGATTCTCGTCAGTCTCTGCTTGGGGCTACTTCAATAGCACACAAACCATAGCGATAGAACTTGGAACTACATTATTGTGCCAAGTTTCAAAGAGCTAGCACAAACCGTGTTTGATTTAGAGTTCCAACTACATGTATCCATATAGGAGAAAACAGAGTGAAACCTAAACATGAAAACGGTTACTGCAAAGGAACGGTTTAACCTAGAAGAACGAAATTTGGTGAGCCAAGTGGGATTGGTGTCCTGATCATTAAATGGAAGTATCATCAAGATTGGGTGAAAAAATGTTTGCTGAGATTTCAGGAAACTCGCAGTTTTTTGCAAG
Source organism: Urocitellus parryii (assembly GCF_045843805.1). Lineage (NCBI taxonomy): Eukaryota > Metazoa > Chordata > Mammalia > Rodentia > Sciuridae > Urocitellus > Urocitellus parryii. Next base: position 79,248 of record NW_027552391.1, on the reverse strand, counting down.
CTTGGCAACCCCTTTCAATGAAAGGGATTCTCGTCAGTCTCTGCTTGGGGCTACTTCAATAGCACACAAACCATAGCGATAGAACTTGGATCTACATTATTGTGCCAAGTTTCAAAGAGCTAGCACAAGCCGTGTTTGATTTAGAGTTCCAACTACATGTATGCATATATGAGAAAACAGAGTGAAACCTAAACATGAAAACGGTTACTGCAAAGGAACGGTTTAACCTAGAAGAACGAAATTTGGTGAGCCAAGTGGGATTGATGTCCTGATCATTAAATGGAAGTATCATCAAGATTGGGTGAAAAAATGTTTGCTGAGATTTCAGGAAACTCGCAGTTTTTTGCAAGCCTGGCAATCCCTTTTAGTGAAAGGGATTCTCGTCAGTCTCTGCTTGGGGCTACTTCAATAGCACACAAACCATAGCGATAGAACTTGGAACTACATTATTGTGCCAAGTTTCAAATAGCTAGCACAAGCCGTGTTTCATTTAGAGTTCCAACTACATGTATGCATATAGGAGAAAACAGAGTGAAACCTAAACATGAAAACGGTTACTGCAAAGGAACGGTTTAACCTAGAAGAACGAAATTTGGTGAGCCAAGTGGGATTGGTGTACTGATCATTAAATGGAAGTATCATCAAGATTGGGTGATAAAATGTTTGCTGAGATTTCAGGAAACTCGCAGTTTTTTGCAAGCCTGGCAATCCCTTTTAGTGAAAGGGATTCTCGTCAGTCTCTGCTTGGGGCTACTTCAATAGCACACAAACCATAGCGATAGAACTTGGAACTACATTATTGTGCCAAGTTTCAAAGAGCTAGCACAAACCGTGTTTGATTTAGAGTTCCAACTACATGTATCCATATAGGTGAAAAAAGAGTGAAACCTAAACATGAAAACGGTTACTGCAAAGGAACGGTTTAACCTAGAAGAACGAAATTTGGTGAGCCAAGTGGGATTGGTGTCCTGATCATTAAATGGAAGTATCATCAAGATTGGGTGAAAAAATGTTTGCTGAGATTTCAGGAAACTCGCAGTTTCTTGCAAGCTTGGCAACCCCTTTCAATGAAAGGGATTCTCGTCATTCTCTGCTTGGGGCTACTTCAATAGCACACAAACCATAGCGATAGAACTTGGAACTACATTATTGTGCCAAGTTTCAAAGAGCTAGCACAAACCTGGTTTGATTTAGAGTTCCAACTACATGTATCCATATAGGAGAAAACAGAGTGAAACCTAAACATGAAAACGGTTACTGCAAAGGAACGGTTTAACCTAGAAGAACGAAATTTGGTGAGCCAAGTGGGATTGGTGTACTGATCATTAAATGGAAGTATCATCAAGACTGGGTGAAAAAATGTTTGCTGAGATTTCAGGAAACTCGCAGTTTTTTGGAAGCCTGGCAACCCCTTTCTATGAAAGGGATTCTCGTCAGTCTCTGCTTGGGGCTACTTCAATAGCACACAAACCATAGCGATAGAACTTGGAACTACATTATTGTGCCAAGTTTCAAAGAGCTAGCACAAACCGTGTTTGATTTAGAGTTCCAACTACATGTATCCATATTGGAGAAAACAGAGTGAAACCTAAACATGAAAACGGTTACTTCAAAGGAACGGTTTAACCTAGAAGAACGAAATTTGGTGAGCCAAGTGGGATTGGTGTACTGATCATTAAATGGAAGTATCATCAAGATTGGGTGAAAAAATGTTTGCTGAGATTTCAGGAAACTCGTAGTTTTTTGGAAGCTTGGCAACCCCTTTCAATGAAAGGGATTCTCGTCAGTCTCTGCTTGGGGCTACTTCAATAGCACACAAACCATAGCGATAGAACTTGGAACTACATTATTGTGCCAAGTTTCAAAGAGCTAGCACAAACCGTGTTTGATTTAGAGTTCCAACTACATGTATCCATATAGGAGAAAACAGAGTGAAACCTAAACATGAAAACGGTTACTGCAAAGGAACGGTTTAACCTAGAAGAACGAAATTTGGTGAGCCAAGTGGGATTGGTGTACTGATCATTAAATGGAAGTATCATCAAGACTGGGTGAAAAAATGTTTGCTGAGATTTCAGGAAACTCGCAGTTTTTTGGAAGCCTGGCAACCCCTTTCAATGAAAGTGATTCTCGTCAGTCTCTGCTTGGGCTACTTCAATAGCACACAAACCATAGCGATAGTACTTGGAACAACATTATTGTGCCAAGTTTCAAAGAGCTAGCACAAACCGTGTTTGATTTAGAGTTCCAACTACATGTATCCATATAGGAGAAAACAGAGTGAAACCTAAACATGAAAACGGTTACTGCAAAGGAACGGTTTAACCTAGAAGAACGAAATTTGGTGAGCCAAGAGGGATTGGTGTACTGATAATTAAATGGAAGTACCATCAAGATTGGGTGAAAAAATGTTTGCTGAGATTTCAGGAAACTCGCAGTTTTTTGCAAGCTTGGCAACCCCTTTCAATGAAAGGGATTCTCGTCAGTCTCTGCTTGGGGCTACTTCAATAGCACACAAACCATAGCGATAGAACTTGGAACTACATTATTGTGCCAAGTTTCAAAGGGCTAGCACAAGCCGTGTTTGATTTAGAGTTCCAACTACATGTATGCATATAGGAGAAAACAGAGTGAAACCTAAACATGAAAACGGTTACTGCAAAGGAACGGTTTAACCTAGAAGAACGAAATTTGGTGAGCCAAGTGGGCTTGGTGTACTGATCATTAAATGGAAGTATCATCAAGACTGGGTGAAAAAATGTTTGCTGAGATTTCAGGAAACTCGCAGTTTTTTGGAAGCCTGGCAACCCCTTTCTATGAAAGGGATTCTCGTCAGTCTCTGCTTGGGGCTACTTCAATAGCACACAAACCATAGCGATAGAACTTGGAACTACATTATTGTGCCAAGTTTCAAAGAGCTAGCACAAACCGTGTTTGGTTTAGAGTTCCAACTACATGTATCCATATAGGAGAAAACAGAGTGAAACCTAAACATGAAAACGGTTACTGCAAAGGAACGGTTTAACCTAGAAGAACGAAATTTGGTGAGCCAAGTGGGATTGGTGTCCTGATCATTAAATGGAAGTATCATCAAGTTTGGGTGAAAAAATGTTTGCTGAGATTTCAGGAAACTCGCAGTTTTTTGCAAGCTTGGCAACCCCTTTCAATGAAAGGGATTCTCGTCAGTCTCTGCTTGGGGCTACTTCAATAGCACACAAACCATAGCGATAGAACTTGGATCTACATTATTGTGCCAAGTTTCAAAGAGCTAGCACAAGCCGTGTTTGATTTAGAGTTCCAACTACATGTATGCATATAGGAGAAAACAGAGTGAAACCTAAACATGAAAACGGTTACTGCAAAGGAACGGTTTAACCTAGAAGAACGAAATTTGGTGAGCCAAGTGGGATTGGTGTCCTGATCATTAAATGGAAGTATCATCAAGATTGGGTGAAAAAATGTTTGCTGAGATTTCAGGAAACTCGCAGTTTTTTGCAAGCCTGGCAATCCCTTTTAGTGAAAGGGATTCTCGTCAGTCTCTGCTTGGGGCTACTTCAATAGCACACAAACCATAGCGATAGAACTTGGAACTACATTATTGTGCCAAGTTTCAAAGAGCTAGCACAAACCGTGTTTGATTTAGAGTTCCAACTACATGTATCCATATAGGAGAAAACAGAGTGAAACCTAAACATGAAAACGGTTACTGCAAAGGAACGGTTTAACCTAGAAGAACGAAATTTGGTGAGCCAAGTGGGATTGGTGTACTGATCATTAAATGGAAGTATCATCAAGACTGGGTGAAAAAATGTTTGCTGAGATTTCAGGAAACTCGCAGTTTTTTGGAAGCCTGGCAACCCCTTTCAATGAAAGTGATTCTCGTCAGTCTCTGCTTGGGCTACTTCAATAGCACACAAACCATAGCGATAGTACTTGGAACTACATTATTGTGCCAAGTTTCAAAGAGCTAGCACAAACCGTGTTTGATTTAGAGTTCCAACTACATGTATCCATATAGGAGAAAACAGAGTGAAACCTAAACATGAAAACGGTTACTGCAAAGGAACGGTTTAACCTAGAAGAACGAAATTTGGTGAGCCAAGAGGGATTGGTGTACTGATAATTAAATGGAAGTACCATCAAGATTGGGTGAAAAAATGTTTGCTGAGATTTCAGGAAACTCGCAGTTTTTTGCAAGCTTGGCAACCCCTTTCAATGAAAGGGATTCTTGTCAGTCTCTGCTTGGGGCTACTTCAATAGCACACAAACCATAGCGATAGAACTTGGAACTACATTATTGTGCCAAGTTTCAAAGAGCTAGCTCAAACCGTGTTTGATTTAGAGTTCCAACTACATGTATCCATATAGGAGAAAACAGAGTGAAACCTAAACATGAAAACGGTTACTGCAAAGGAACGGTTTAACCTAGAAGAACGAAATTTGGTGAGCCAAGTGGGATTGGTGTGCTGATCATTAAATGGAAGTATCATCAAGACTGGGTGAAAAAATGTTTGCTGAGATTTCAGGAAACTCGCAGTTTTTTTGAAGCCTGGCAACCCCTTTCTATGAAAGGGATTCTCGTCAGTCTCTGCTTGGGGCTACTTCAATAGCACACAAACCATAGCGATAGAACTTGGAACTACATTATTGTGCCAAGTTTCAAAGAGCTAGAACAAACCGTGTTTGGTTTAGAGTTCCAACTACATGTATCCATATAGGAGAAAACAGAGTGAAACCTAAACATGAAAACGGTTACTGCAAAGGAACGGTTGAACCTAGAAGAACGAAATTTAGTGAGCCAAGTGAGATTCGTGTACTGATCACTACCTTCAAGTATCATCAACATTGTGTGAAAAAATGTTTGCTGAGATTTCAGGAAACTCGCAGTTTTTTGGAAGCCTGGCAACCCCTTTCTATGAAAGGGATTCTCGTCAGTCTCTGCTTGGGGCTACTTCAATAGCACACAAACCATAGCGATAGAACTTGGAACTACATTATTGTGCCAAGTTTCAAAGAGCTAGCACAAACCGTGTTTGGTTTAGAGTTCCAACTACATGTATCCATATAGGAGAAAACAGAGTGAAACCTAAACATGAAAACGGTTACTGCAAAGGAACGGTTTAACCTAGAAGAACGAAATTTAGTGAGCCAAGTGACATTCGTGTACTGATCACTACCTGCAAGTATCATCAACATTGTGTGAAAAAATGTTTGCTGAGATTTCAGGAAACTCGCAGTTTTTTGGAAGCCTGGCAACCCCTTTCAATGAAAGTGATTCTCGTCAGTCTCTGCTTGGGGCTACTTCAATAGCACACAAACCATAGCGATAGAACTTGGAACTACATTATTGTGCCAAGTTTCAAAGAGCTAGCACAAACCGTGTTTGATTTAGAGTTCCAACTACATGTATCCATATAGGAGAAAACAGAGTGAAACCTAAACATGAAAACGGTTACTGCAAAGGAACGGTTTAACCTAGAAGAACGAAATTTGGTGAGCCAAGTGGGATTGGTGTCCTGATCATTAAATGGAAGTATCATCAAGACTGGGTGAAAAAATGTTTGCTGAGATTTCAGGAAACTCGCAGTTTTTTGGAAGCCTGGCAACCCCTTTCTATGAAAGGGATTCTCGTCAGTCTCTGCTTGGGGCTACTTCAATAGCACACAAACCATAGCGATAGAACGTGGAACTACATTATTGTGCCAAGTTTCAAAGAGCTAGCACAAACCGTGTTTGGTTTAGAGTTCCAACTACATGTATCCATATAGGAGAAAACAGAGTGAAACCTAAACATGAAAACGGTTACTGCAAAGGAACGGTTTAACCTAGAAGAACGAAATTTGGTGAGCCAAGTGGGATTGGTGTCCTGATCATTAAATGGAAGTATCATCAAGTTTGGGTGAAAAAATGTTTGCTGAGATTTCAGGAAACTCGCAGTTTTTTGCAAGCTTGGCAACCCCTTTCAATGAAAGGGATTCTCGTCAGTCTCTGCTTGGGGCTACTTCAATAGCACACAAACCATAGCGATAGAACTTGGATCTACATTATTGTGCCAAGTTTCAAAGAGCTAGCACAAGCCGTGTTTGATTTAGAGTTCCAACTACATGTATGCATATAGGAGAAAACAGAGTGAAACCTAAACATGAAAACGGTTACTGCAAAGGAACGGTTTAACCTAGAAGAACGAAATTTGGTGAGCCAAGTGGGATTGGTGTCCTGATCATTAAATGGAAGTATCATCAAGATGGGTGAAAAAATGTTTGCTGAGATTTCAGGAAACTCGCAGTTTTTTGCAAGCCTGGCAATCCCTTTTAGTGAAAGGGATTCTCGTCAGTCTCTGCTTGGGGCTACTTCAATAGCACACAAACCATAGCGATAGAACTTGGAACTACATTATTGTGCCAAGTTTCAAAGAGCTAGCACAAACCGTGTTTGATTTAGAGTTCCAACTACATGTATCCATATAGGAGAAAACAGAGTGAAACCTAAACATGAAAACGGTTACTGCAAAGGAACGGTTTAACCTAGAAGAACGAAATTTGGTGAGCCAAGTGGGATTGGTGTACTGATCATTAAATGGAAGTATCATCAAGACTGGGTGAAAAAATGTTTGCTGAGATTTCAGGAAACTCGCAGTTTTTTGGAAGCCTGGCAACCCCTTTCAATGAAAGTGATTCTCGTCAGTCTCTGCTTGGGCTACTTCAATAGCACACAAACCATAGCGATAGTACTTGGAACTACATTATTGTGCCAAGTTTCAAAGAGCTAGCACAAACCGTGTTTGATTTAGAGTTCCAACTACATGTATCCATATAGGAGAAAACAGAGTGAAACCTAAACATGAAAACGGTTACTGCAAAGGAACGGTTTAACCTAGAAGAACGAAATTTGGTGAGCCAAGAGGGATGGTGTACTGATAATTAAATGGAAGTACCATCAAGATTGGGTGAAAAAATGTTTGCTGAGATTTCAGGAAACTCGCAGTTTTTTGCAAGCTTGGCAACCCCTTTCAATGAAAGGGATTCTTGTCAGTCTCTGCTTGGGGCTACTTCAATAGCACACAAACCATAGCGATAGAACTTGGAACTACATTATTGTGCCAAGTTTCAAAGAGCTAGCTCAAACCGTGTTTGATTTAGAGTTCCAACTACATGTATCCATATAGGAGAAAACAGAGTGAAACCTAAACATGAAAACGGTTACTGCAAAGGAACGGTTTAACCTAGAAGAACGAAATTTGGTGAGCCAAGTGGGATTGGTGTGCTGATCATTAAATGGAAGTATCATCAAGACTGGGTGAAAAAATGTTTGCTGAGATTTCAGGAAACTCGCAGTTTTTTGGAAGCCTGGCAACCCCTTTCTATGAAAGGGATTCTCGTCAGTCTCTGCTTGGGGCTACTTCAATAGCACACAAACCATAGCGATAGAACTTGGAACTACATTATTGTGCAAGTTTCAAAGAGCTAGCACAAACCGTGTTTGGTTTTAGAGTTCCAACTACATGTATCCATATAGGAGAAAACAGAGTGAAACCTAAACATGAAAACGGTTACTGCAAAGGAACGGTTGAACCTAGAAGAACGAAATTTAGTGAGCCAAGTGAGATTCGTGTACTGATCACTACCTTCAAGTATCATCAACATTGTGTGAAAAAATGTTTGCTGAGATTTCAGGAAACTCGCAGTTTTTGCAAGCTGGCAACCCCTTTCTATGAAAGGGATTCTCGTCAGTCTCTGCTTGGGGCTACTTCAATAGCACACAAACCATAGCGATAGAACTTTGGATCTACATTATTGTGCCAAGTTTCAAAGAGCTAGCACAAGCCGTGTTTGGTTTAGAGTTCCAACTACATGTATCCATATAGGAGAAAACAGAGTGAAACCTAAACATGAAAACGGTTACTGCAAAGGAACGGTTTAACTAGAAGAACGAAATTTAGTGAGCCAAGTGACATTCGTGTACTGATCACTACCTGCAAGTATCATCAAGATTGTGTGAAAAAATGTTTGCTGAGATTTCAGGAAACTCGCAGTTTTTTGGAAGCCTGGCAACCCCTTTCAGTGAAAGTGATTCTCGTCAGTCTCTGCTTGGGGCTACTTCAATAGCACACAAACCATAGCGATAGAACTTGGAACTACATTATTGTGCCAAGTTTCAAAGAGCTAGCACAAACCGTGTTTGATTTAGAGTTCCAACTACATGTATCCATATAGGAGAAAACAGAGTGAAACCTAAACATGAAAACGGTTTACTGCAAAGGAACGGTTTAACCTAGAAGAACGAAATTTGGTGAGCCAAGTGGGATTGGTGTACTGATCATTAAATGGAAGTATCATCAAGACTGGGTGAAAAAATGTTTGCTGAGATTTCAGGAAACTCGCAGTTTTTTGGAAGCCTGGCAACCCCTTTCTATGAAAGGGATTCTCGTCAGTCTCTGCTTGGGCTACTTCAATAGCACACAAACCATAGCGATAGAACTTGGAACTACATATTGTGCCAAGTTTCAAAGAGCTAGCACAAACCGTGTTTGGTTTAGAGTTCCAACTACATGTATCCATATAGGAGAAAACAGAGTGAAACCTAAACATGAAAACGGTTACTGCAAAGGAACGGTTTAACCTAGAAGAACGAAATTTAGTGAGCCAAGTGAGATTCGTGTACTGATCACTACCTGCAAGTATCATCAACATTGTGTGAAAAAATGTTTGCTGAGATTTCAGGAAACTCGCAGTTTTTTTGGAAGCCTGGCAACCCCTTTCAATGAAAGTGATTCTTCGTCAGTCTCTGCTTGGGGCTACTTCAATAGCACACAAACCATAGCGATAGAACTTGGAACTACATTATTGTGCCAAGTTTCAAAGAGCTAGCACAAACCGTGTTTGATTTAGAGTTCCAACTACATGTATCCATATAGGAGAAAACAGAGTGAAACCTAAACATGAAAACGGTTACTGCAAAGGAACGTTTAACCTAGAAGAACGAAATTTGGTGAGCCAAGTGGGATTGGTGTCCTGATCATTAAATGGAAGTATCATCAAGATTGGGTGAAAAAATGTTTGCTGAGATTTCAGGAAACTCGCAGTTTTTTGCAAGCCTGGCAATCCCTTTTATGAAAGGGATTCTCGTCAGTCTCTGCTTGGGGCTACTTCAATAGCACACAAACCATAGCGATAGAACTTGAACTACATTATTGTGCCAAGTTTCAAAGAGCTAGCACAAACCGTGTTTGATTTAGAGTTCCAACTACATGTATCCATATAGGAGAAAACAGAGTGAAACCTAAACATGAAACGGTTACTGCAAAGGAACGGTTTAACCTAGAAGAACGAAATTTGGTGAGCCAAGTGGGATTGGTGTACTGATCATTAAATGGAAGTATCATCAAGACTGGGTGAAAAAATGTTTGCTGAGATTTCAGGAAACTCGCAGTTTTTTGGAAGCCTGGCAACCCCTTTCAATGAAAGGGGATTCTCGTCAGTCTCTGCTTGGGCTACTTCAATAGCACACAAACCATAGCGATAGAACTTGGAACTACATTAATTGTGCCAAGTTTCAAAGAGCTAGCACAAACCGTGTTTGATTTAGAGTTCCAACTACATGTATCCATATAGGAGAAAACAGAGTGAAACCTAAACATGAAAACGGTTACTGCAAAGGAACGTTTAACCTAGAAGAACGAAATTTGGTGAGCCAAGTGGGATTGGTGTACTGATAATTAAATGGAAGTATCATCAAGATTGGGTGAAAAAATGTTTGCTGAGATTTCAGGAAACTCGCAGTTTTTTGCAAGCTTGGCAACCCCTTTCAATGAAAGGGATTCTTGTCAGTCTCTGCTTGGGGCTACTTCAATAGCACACAAACCATAGCGATAGAACTTGGAACTACATTATTGTGCCAAGTTTCAAAGAGCTAGCACAAACCGTGTTTGATTTAGAGTTCCAACTACATGTATCCATATAGGAGAAAACAGAGTGAAACCTAAACATGAAAACGGTTACTGCAAAGGAACGGTTTAACCTAGAAGAACGAAATTTGGTGAGCCAAGTGGGATTGGTGTGCTGATCATTAAATGGAAGTATCATCAAGACTGGGTGAAAAAATGTTTGCTGAGATTTCAGGAAACTCGCAGTTTTTTTGAAGCCTGGCAATCCCTTTCTAGTGAAAGGGATTCTCGTCAGTCTCTGCTTGGGGCTACTTCAATAGCACACAAACCATAGCGATAGAACTTGGAACTACATTATTGTGCCAAGTTTCAAAGAGCTAGAACAACCGTGTTTGATTTAGAGTTCCAACTACATGTATCCATATAGGAGAAAACAGAGTGAAACCTAAACATGAAAACGGTTACTGCAAAGGAACGGTTGAACCTAGAAGAACGAAATTTGGTGAGCCAAGTGGGATTGGGTGTACTGATCACTAAATTCAAGTATCATCAACATTGTGTGAAAAAATGTTTGCTGAGATTTCAGGAAACTCGCAGTTTTTTGGAAGCGCAACCCCTTTCTATGAAGGGAATCTCGTCAGTCTCTGCCTTGGGGCTACTTCAATAGCACACAAACCATAGCGATAGAACTTGGAACTACATTATTGTGCCAAGTTTCAAAGAGCTAGCACAAACCGTGTTTGGTTTAGAGTTCCAACTACATGTATCCATATAGAGAAAACAGAGTGAAACCTAAACATGAAAACGGTTACTGCAAAGGAACGGTTTAACCTAGAAGAACGAAATTTAGTGAGCCAAGTGACATTCGTGTACTGATCACTACCTGCAAGTATCATCAACATTGTGTGAAAAAAATGTTTGCTGAGATTTCAGGAAACTCGCAGTTTTTTGGAAGCCTGGCAACCCCTTTCAATGAAAGTGATTCTCGTCAGTCTCTGCTTGGGGCTACTTCAATAGCACACAAACCATAGCGATAGAACTTGGAACTACATTATTGTGCCAAGTTTCAAAGAGCTAGCACAAACCGTGTTTGATTTAGAGTTCCAACTACATGTATCCATATAGGAGAAAACAGAGTGAAACCTTAACATGAAAACGGTTACTGCAAATGGAACGGTTTAACCTAGAAGAACGAAATTTGGTGAGCCAAGTGGGATTGGTGTCCTGATCATTAAATGGAAGTATCATCAAGACTGGGTGAAAAAATGTTTGCTGAGATTTCAGGAAACTCGCAGTTTTTTGGAAGCCTGGCAACCCCTTTCTATGAAAGGGATTCTCGTCAGTCTCTGCTTGGGGCTACTTCAATAGCACACAAACCATAGCGATAGAACGTGGAACTACATTATTGTGCAAGTTTCAAAGAGCTAGCACAAACCGTGTTTGGTTTAGAGTTCCAACTACATGTATCCATATAGGAGAAAACAGAGTGAAACCTAAACATGAAAACGGTTACTGCAAAGGAACGGTTTAACCTAGAAGAACGAAATTTAGTGAGCCAAGTGAGATTCGTGTACTGATCACTACCTGCAAGTATCATCAACATTGTGTGAAAAAATGTTTGCTGAGATTTCAGGAAACTCGCAGTTTTTTGGAAGCCTGGCAACCCCTTTCAATGAAAGTGATTCTCGTCAGTCTCTGCTTGGGGCTACTTCAATAGCACACAAACCATAGCGATAGAACTTGGAACTACATTATTGTGCCAAGTTTCAAAGAGCTAGCACAAACCGTGTTTGATTTAGAGTTCCAACTACATGTATCCATATAGGAGAAAACAGAGTGAAACCTAAACATGAAAACGGTTACTGCAAAGGAACGGTTTAACCTAGAAGAACGAAATTTGGTGAGCCAAGTGGGATTGGTGTCCTGATCATTAAATGGAAGTATCATCAAGATTGGGTGAAAAAATGTTTGCTGAGATTTCAGGAAACTCGCAGTTTTTTGGAAGCTTGGCAACCCCTTTCAATGAAAGGGATTCTCGTCAGTCTCTGCTTGGGGCTACTTCAATAGCACACAAACCATAGCGATAGAACTTGGCACTACATTATTGTGCCAAGTTTCAAAGAGCTTGCACAAACCGTGTTTGATTTAGAGTTCCAACTACATGTATCCATATAGGAGAAAACAGAGTGAAACCTAAACATGAAAACGGTTACTGCAAAGGAACGGTTTAACCGAGAAGAACGAAATTTGGTGAGCCAAGTGGGATTGGTGTACTGATCATTAAATGGAAGTATCATCAAGACTGGGTGAAAAAATGTTTGCTGAGATTTCAGGAAACTCGCAGTTTTTTGGAAGCCTGGCAACCCCTTTCTATGAAAGGGATTCTCGTCAGTCTCTGCTTGGGGCTACTTCAATAGCACACAAACCATAGCGATAGAACTTGGAACTACATTATTGTGCCAAGTTTCAAAGAGCTAGCACAAACCGTGTTTGATTTAGAGTTCCAACTACATGTATCCATATAGGAGAAAACAGAGTGAAACCTAAACATGAAAACGGTTACTGCAAAGGAACGGTTTAACCTAGAAGAACGAAATTTGGTGAGCCAAGTGGGATTGGTGTACTGATCATTAAATGGAAGTACCATCAAGATTGGGTGAAAAAATGTTTGCTGAGATTTCAGGAAACTCGCAGTTTTTTGCAAGCTTGGCAACCCCTTTCAATGAAAGGGATTCTCGTCAGTCTCTGCTTGGGGCTACTTCAATAGCACACAAACCATAGCGATAGAACTTGGAACTACATTATTGTGCCAAGTTTCAAAGAGCTAGCACAAGCCGTGTTTGATTTAGAGTTCCAACTACATGTATGCATATAGGAGAAAACAGAGTGAAACCTAAACATGAAAACGGTTACTGCAAAGGAACGGTTTAACCTAGAAGAACGAAATTTGGTGAGCCAAGTGGGATTGGTGTACTGATCATTAAATGGAAGTATCATCAAGACTGGGTGAAAAAATGTTTGCTGAGATTTCAGGAAACTCGCAGTTTTTTGGAAGCCTGGCAACCCCTTTCTATGAACGGATTCTCGTCAGTCTCTGCTTGGGGCTACTTCAATAGCACACAAACCATAGCGATAGAACTTGGAACTACATTATTGTGCCAAGTTTCAAAGAGCTAGCACAACCGTGTTTGATTTAGAGTTCCAACTACATGTATCCATATAGGAGAAAACAGAGTGAAACCTAAACATGAAAACGGTTACTGCAAAGGAACGGTTTAACCTAGAAGAACGAAATTTGGTGAGCCAAGTGGGATTGGTGTACTGATCATTAAATGGAAGTATCATCAAGATTGGGTGAAAAAATGTTTGCTGAGATTTCAGGAAACTCGCAGTTTTTGCAAGCTTGGCAACCCCTTTCAATGAAAGGGATTCTCGTCAGTCTCTGCTTGGGGCTACTTCAATAGCACACAAACCATAGCGATAGAACTTGGATCTACATTATTGTGCCAAGTTTCAAAGAGCTAGCACAAGCCGTCTTTGATTTAGAGTTCCAACTACATGTATGCATATAGGAGAAAACAGAGTGAAACCTAAACATAAAAACGGTTACTGCAAAGGAACGGTTTAACCTAGAAGAACGAAATTTGGTGAGCCAAGTGGGATTGGTGTCCTGATCATTAAATGGAAGTATCATCAAGATTGGGTGAAAAAATGTTTGCTGAGATTTCAGGAAACTCGCAGTTTTTTGCAAGCCTGGCAATCCCTTTTAGTGAAAGGGATTCTCGTCAGTCTCTGCTTGGGGCTACTTCAATAGCACACAAACCATAGCGATAGAACTTGGAACTACATTATTGTGCCAAGTTTCAAATAGCTAGCACAAGCCGTGTTTGATTTAGAGTTCCAACTACATGTATGCATATAGGAGAAAACAGAGTGAAACCTAAACATGAAAACGGTTACTGCAAAGGAACGGTTTACCCTAGAAGAACGAAATTTGGTGAGCCAAGTGGGGATTGGTGTACTGATCATTAAATGGAAGGATCATCAAGATTGGGTGAAAAAATGTTTGCTGAGATTTCAGGAAACTCGCAGTTTTTTGCAAGCCTGGCAATCCCTTTTAGTGAAAGGGATTCTCGTCAGTCTCTGCTTGGGGCTACTTCAATAGCACACAAACCATAGCGATAGAACTTGGAACTACATTATTGTGCCAAGTTTCAAAGAGCTAGCACAAACCGTGTTTGATTTAGAGTTCCAACTACATGTATCCATATAGGAGAAAACAGAGTGAAACCTAAACATGAAAACTGTTACTGCAAAGGAACGGTTTAACCTAGAAGAACGAAATTTGGTGAGCCAAGAGGGATTGGTGTACTGATAATTAAATGGAAGTATCATCAAGATTGGGTGAAAAAAATGTTTGCTGAGATTTCAGGAAACTCGCAGTTTTTTGCAAGCTTGGCAACCCCTTTCAATGAAAGGGATTCTCGTCAGTCTCTGCTTGGGGCAACTTCAATAGCACACAAATCATAGCGATAGAACTTGGAACTACATTATTGTGCCAAGTTTCAAAGAGCTAGCACAAACCGTGTTTGATTTAGAGTTCCAAATACATGTATCCATATAGGAGAAAACAGAGTGAAACCTAAACATGAAAACGGTTACTGCAAAGGAACGGTTAACCTAGAAGAACGAAATTTGGTGAGCCAAGTGGATTGGTGTACTGATCATTAAATGGAAGTATCATCAAGACTGGGTGAAAAAATGTTTGCTGAGATTTCAGGAAACTCGCAGTTTTTTGGAATCTTGGCAACCCCTTTCTATGAAAGGGATTCTCGTCAGTCTCTGCTTGGGGCTACTTCAATAGCACACAAACCATAGCGATAGAACTTGGAACTACATTATTGTTGCCAAGTTTCAAAGAGCTAGCACAAACCGTGTTTGGTTTAGAGTTCCAACTACATGTATCCATATAGAGAAAACAGAGTGAAACCTAAACATGAAAACGGTTACTGCAAAGGAACGGTTTAACCTAGAAGAACGAAATTTAGTGAGCCAAGTGAGATTCGTGTACTGATCACTACCTGCAAGTATCATCAACATTGTGTGAAAAAATGTTTGCTGACATTTCAGGAAACTCGCAGTTTTTGGAAGCCTGGCAACCCCTTTAAATGAAAGTGATTCTCGTCAGTCTCTGCTTGGGGCTACTTCAATAGCACACAAACCATAGCGATAGAACTTGGAACTACATTATTGTGCCAAGTTTCAAAGAGCTAGCACAAACCGTATTTGATTTAGAGTTCCAAATACATGTATCCATATAGGAGAAAACAGAGTGAAACCTAAACATGAAAACGGTTACTGCAAAGGAACGGTTTAACCTAGAAGAACGAAATTTGGTGAGCCAAGTGGGATTGGTGTACTGATCATTAAATGGAAGGATCATCAAGATTGGGTGAAAAAATGTTTGCTGAGATTTCAGGAAACTCGCAGTTTTTTGCAAGGCTGGCAATCCCTTTTAGTGAAAGGGATTCTCATCAGTCTCTGCTTGGGGCTACTTCAATAGCACACAAACCATAGCGATAGAACTTGGAACTACATTATTGTGCCAAGTTTCAAGAGCTAGCACAAACCGTGTTTGATTTAGAGTTCCAACTACATGTATCCATATAGGAGAAAACAGAGTGAAACCTAAAACATGAAAACGGTTACTGCAAAGGAACGGTTTAACATAGAAGAACGAAATTTGGTGAGCCAAGTGGGATTGGTGTCCTGATCATTAAATGGAAGTATCATCAAGACTGGGTGAAAAAATGTTTGCTGAGATTTCAGGAATCTCGCAGTTTTTTGGAAGCCTGGCAACCCCTTTCAATGAAAGTGATTCTCGTCAGTCTCTGCTTGGGGCTACTTCAATAGCACACAAACCATAGCGATAGTACTTGGAACTACATTATTGTGCCAAGTTTCAAAGAGCTAGCACAAGCCGTGTTTGATTTAGAGTTCCAACTACATGTATCCATATAGGAGAAAACAGAGTGAAACCTAAACATGAAAACGGTTACTGCAAAGGAACGGTTTAACCTAGAACAACGAAATTTGGTGAGCCAAGAGGGATTGGTGTACTGATAATTAAATGGAAGTATCATCAAGATTGGGTGAAAAATGTTTGCTGAGATTTCAGGAAACTCGCAGTTTTTTGCAAGCTTGGCAACCCTTTCAATGAAAGGGATTCTCGTCAGTCTCTGCTTGGGGCTACTTCAATAGCACACAAACCATAGCGATAGAACTTGGAACTACATTATTGTGCCAAGTTTCAAAGAGCTAGCACAAACCGTGTTTGATTTAGAGTTCCAACTACATGTATCCATATAGGAGAAAACAGAGTGAAACCTAAACATGAAAACGGTTACTGCAAAGGAACGGTTTAACCTAGAAGAACGAAATTTGGTGAGCCAAGTGGGATTGGTGTACTGATCATTAAATGGAAGTATCATCAAGACTGGGTGAAAAAATGTTTGCTGAGATTTCAGGAAACTCGCAGTTTTTTGGAAGCCTGGCAACCCCTTTCTATGAAAGGGATTCTCGTCAGTCTCTGCTTGGGGCTACTTCAATAGCACACAAACCATAGCGATAGAACTTGGAACTACATTATTGTGCCAAGTTTCAAAGAGCTAGCACAAACCGTGTTTGGTTTAGAGTTCCAACTACATGTATCCATATAGGAGAAAACAGAGTGAAACCTAAACATGAAAACGGTTACTGCAAAGAAACGGTTTAACCTAGAAGAACGAAATTTAGTGAGCCAAGTGAGATTCGTGTACTGATCACTACCTGCAAGTATCATCAACATTGTGTGAAAAATGTTTGCTGACATTTCAGGAAACTCGCAGTTTTTTGGAAGCCTGGCAACCCCTTCAATGAAAGTGATTCTCGTCAGTCTCTGCTTGGGGCTACTTCAATAGCACACAAACCATAGCGATAGAACTTGGAACTACATTATTGTGCCAAGTTTCAAAGAGCTAGCACAAACCGTGTTTGATTTAGAGTTCCAAATACATGTATCCATATAGGAGAAAACAGAGTGAAACCTAAACATGAAAACGGTTACTGCAAAGGAACGGTTTAACCTAGAAGAACGAAATTTGGTGAGCCAAGTGGGATTGGTGTCCTGATCATTAAATGGAAGTATCATCAAGACTGGGTGAAAAAATGTTTGCTGAGATTTCAGGAAACTCGCAGTTTTTTGGAAGCCTGGCAACCCCTTTCAATGAAAGTGATTCTCGTCAGTCTCTGCTTGGGGCTACTTCAATAGCACACAAACCATAGCGATAGTACTTGGAACTACATTATTGTGCCAAGTTTCAAAGAGCTAGCACAAACGGTGTTTGATTTAGAGTTCCAACTACATGTATCCATATAGGAGAAAACAGAGTGAAACCTAAACATGAAAACGGTTACTGCAAAGGAACGGTTTACCCTAGAAGAACGAAATTTGGTGAGCCAAGAGGGATTGGTGTACTGATCATTAAATGGAAGTATCATCAAGATTGGGTGAAAAAATGTTTGCTGAGATTTCAGGAAACTCGTAGTTTTTTGGAAGCTTGGCAACCCCTTTCAATGACAGGGATTCTCGTCAGTCTCTGCTTGGGGCTACTTCAATAGCACACAAACCATAGCGATAGAACTTGGAACTACATTAATGTGCCAAGTTTCAAAGAGCTAGCACAAACCGTGTTTGATTTAGAGTTCCAACTACATGTATCCATATAGGAGAAAACAGAGTGAAACCTAAACATGAAAACGGTTACTGCAAAGGAACGGTTTAACCTAGAAGAACGAAATTGGTGAGCCAAGTGGGATTGGTGTACTGATCATTAAATGGAAGTATCATCAAGACTGGGTGAAAAAATGTTTGCTGAGATTTCAGGAAACTCGCAGTTTTTTGGAAGCCTGGCAACCCCTTTCTATGAAAGGGATTCTCGTCAGTCTCTGCTTGGGGCTACTTCAATAGCACACAAACCATAGCGATAGAACTTGGAACTACATTATTGTGCCAAGTTTCAAAGAGCTAGCACAAACCGTGTTTGGTTTAGAGTTCCAACTACATGTATCCATATAGGAGAAAACAGAGTGAAACCTAAACATGAAAACGGTTACTGCAAAGGAACGGTTTAACCTAGAAGAACGAAATTTAGTGAGCCAAGTGAGATTCGTGTACTGATCACTACCTGCAAGTATCATCAACATTGTGTGAAAAAATGTTTGCTGAGATTTCAGGAAACTCGCAGTTTTTTGGAAGCCTGGCAACCCCTTTCTATGAAAGGGATTCTCTTCAGTCTCTGCTTGGGGCTACTTCAATAGCACACAAACCATAGCGATAGAACTTGGAACTACATTATTGTGCCAAGTTTCAAAGAGCTAGCACAAACCGTGTTTGATTTAGAGTTCCAACTACATGTATCCATATATGAGAAAACAGAGTGAAACCTAAACATGAAAATGGTTACTGCAAAGGAACGGTTTAACATAGAAGAACGAAATTTGGTGAGCCAAGTGGGATTGGTGTCCTGATCATTAAAATGGAAGTATCATCAAGACTGGGTGAAAAAATGTTTGCTGAGATTTCAGGAAACTCGCAGTTTTTTGGAAGCCTGGCAACCCCTTTCAATGAAAGTGATTCTCGTCAGTCTCTGCTTGGGGCTACTTCAATAGCACACAAACCATAGCGATAGTACTGGGAACTACATTATTGTGCCAAGTTTCAAAGAGCTAGCACAAACCGTGTTTGATTTAGAGTTCCAACTACATGTATCCATATAGGAGAAAACAGAGTGAAACCTAAACATGAAAACGGTTACTGCAAAGGAACGGTTTAACCTAGAAGAACGAAATTTGGTGAGCCAAGTGGGATTGGTGTACTGATCATTAAATGGAAGTATCATCAAGACTGGGTGAAAAAATGTTTGCTGAGATTTCAGGAAACTCGCAGTTTTTTGGAAGCCTGGCAACCCCTTTCTATGAAAGGGATTCTCGTCAGTCTCTGCTTGGGGCTACTTCAATAGCACACAAACCATAGCGATAGAACTTGGAACTACATTATTGTGCCAAGTTTCAAAGAGCTAGCACAAACCGTGTTTGATTTAGAGTTCCAACTACATGTATCCATATAGGAGAAAACAGAGTGAAACCTAAACATGAAAACGGTTACTTCAAAGGAACGGTTTAACCTAGAAGAACGAAATTTGGTGAGCCAAGTGGGATTGGTGTACTGATCATTAATGGAAGTATCATCAAGATTGGGTGAAAAAATGTTTGCTGAGATTTCAGGAAACTCGTAGTTTTTTGGAAGCTTGGCAACCCCTTTCAATGAAAGGGATTCTCGTCAGTCTCTGCTTGGGGCTACTTCAATAGCACACAAACCATAGCGATAGAACTTGGAACTACATTAATGTGCCAAGTTTCAAAGAGCTAGCACAACCGTGTTTGATTTAGAGTTCCAACTACATGTATCCATATAGGAGAAAACAGAGTGAAACCTAAACATGAAAACGGTTACTGCAAAGGAACGGTTTAACCTAGAAGAACGAAATTTGGTGAGCCAAGTGGGATTGGTGTACTGATCATTAAATGGAAGTACCATCAATATTGGGTGAAAAAATTTTTGCTGAGATTTCAGGAAACTCGCAGTTTTTTGCAAGCTTGGCAACCCCTTTCAATGAAAGGGATTCTCGTCAGTCTCTGCTTGGGGCTACTTCAATAGCACACAAACCATAGCGATAGAACTTGGAACTACATTATTGTGCCAAGTTTCAAAGAGCTAGCACAAGCCGTGTTTGATTTAGAGTTCCAACTACATGTATGCATATAGGAGAAAACAGAGTGAAACCTAAACATGAAAACGGTTACTGCAAAGGAACGGTTTAACCTAGAAGAACGAAATTTGGTGAGCCAAGTGGGATTGGTGTACTGATCATTAAATGGAAGTATCATCAAGACTGGGTGAAAAAATGTTTGCTGAGATTTCAGGAAACTCGCAGTTTTTTGGAAGCCTGGCAACCCCTTTCTATGAAAGGGATTCTCGTCAGTCTCTGCTTGGGGCTACTTCAATAGCACACAAACCATAGCGATAGAACTTGGAACTACATTATTGTGCCAAGTTTCCAAAGAGCTAGCACAAACCGTGTTTGGTTTAGAGTTCCAACTACATGTATCCATATAGGAGAAAACAGAGTGAAACCTAAACATGAAAACGGTTACTGCAAAGGAACGGTTTAACCTAGAAGAACGAAATTTAGTGAGCCAAGTGAGATTCGTGTACTGATCACTACCTGCAAGTATCATCAACATTGTGTGAAAAAATGTTTGCTGACATTTCAGGAAACTCGCAGTTTTTTGGAAGCCTGGCAACCCCTTTAAATGAAAGTGATTCTCGTCAGTCTCTGCTTGGGGCTACTTCAATAGCACACAAACCATAGCGATAGAACTTGGAACTACATTATTGTGCCAAGTTTCAAAGAGCTAGCACAAACCGTATTTGATTTAGAGTTCCAAATACATGTATCCATATAGGAGAAAACAGAGTGAAACCTAAACATGAAAACGGTTACTGCAAAGGAACGGTTTAACCTAGAAGAACGAAATTTGGTGAGCCAAGTGGGATTGGTGTACTGATCATTAAATGGAAGGATCATCAAGATTGGGTGAAAAAATGTTTGCTGAGATTTCAGGAAACTCGCAGTTTTTTGCAAGGCTGGCAATCCCTTTTAGTGAAAGGGATTCTCATCAGTCTCTGCTTGGGGCTACTTCAATAGCACACAAACCATAGCGATAGAACTTGGAACTACATTATTGTGCCAAGTTTCAAAGAGCTAGCACAAACCGTGTTTGATTTAGAGTTCCAACTACCATGTATCCATATAGGAGAAAACAGAGTGAAACCTAAACATGAAAACGGTTACTGCAAAGGAACGGTTTAACCTAGAAGAACGAAATTTGGTGAGCCAAGTGGGATTGGTGTCCTGATCATTAAATGGAAGTATCATCAAGACTGGGTGAAAAAATGTTTGCTGAGATTTCAGGAATCTCGCAGTTTTTTGGAAGCCTGGCAACCCCTTTCAATGAAAGTGATTCTCGTCAGTCTCTGCTTGGGGCTACTTCAATAGCACACAAACCATAGCGATAGTACTTGGAACTACATTATTGTGCCAAGTTTCAAAGAGCTAGCACAACCGTGTTTGATTTAGAGTTCCAACTACATGTATCCATATAGGAGAAAACAGAGTGAAACCTAAACATGAAAACGGTTACTGCAAAGGAACGGTTTAACCTAGAAGAACGAAATTTGGTGAGCCAAGAGGGATTGGTGTACTGATAATTAAATGGAAGTATCATCAAGATTGGGTGAAAAAATGTTTGCTGAGATTTCAGGAAACTCGCAGTTTTTTGCAAGCTTGGCAACCCCTTTCAATGAAAGGGATTCTCAGTCAGTCTCTGCTTGGGGCTACTTCAATAGCACACAAACCATAGCGATAGAACTTGGAACTACATTATTGTACCAAGTTTCAAAGAGCTAGCACAAACCGTGTTTGATTTAGAGTTCCAACTACATGTATCCATATAGGAGAAAACAGAGTGAAACCTAAACATGAAAACGGTTACTGCAAAGGAACGGTTTAACCTAGAAGAACGAAATTTGGTGAGCCAAGTGGGATTGGTGTACTGATCATTAAATGGAAGTATCATCAAGACTGGGTGAAAAAATGTTTGCTGAGATTTCAGGAAACTCGCAGTTTTTTGGAAGCCTGGCAACCCCTTTCTATGAAAGGGATTCTCGTCAGTCTCTGCTTGGGGCTACTTCAATAGCACACAAACCATAGCGATAGAACTTGGAACTACATTATTGTGCCAAGTTCAAGAGCTAGCACAAACCGTGTTTGATTTAGAGTTCCAACTACATGTATCCATATAGGAGAAAACAGAGTGAAACCTAAACATGAAAACGGTTACTGCAAAGGAACGGTTTAACCTAGAAGAACGAAATTTGGTGAGCCAAGTGGGATTGGTGTACTGATCATTAAATGGAAGTATCATCAAGACTGGGTGAAAAAATGTTTGCTGAGATTTCAGGAAACTCGCAGTTTTTGGAAGCCTGGCAACCCCTTTCTATGAAAGGGATTCTCGTCAGTCTCTGCTTGGGGCTACTTCAATAGCACACAAACCATAGCGATAGAACTTGGAACTACATTATTGTGCCAAGTTTCAAAGAGCTAGCACAAACCGTGTTTGGTTTAGAGTTCCAACTACATGTATCCATATAGGAGAAAACAGAGTGAAACCTAAACATGAAAACGGTTACTGCAAAGGAACGGTTAACCTAGAAGAACGAAATTTAGTGAGCCAAGTGAGATTCGTGTACTGATCACTACCTGCAAGTATCATCAACATTGTGTGAAAAAATGTTTGCTGAGATTTCAGGAAACTCGCAGTTTTTTGGAAGCCTGGCAACCCCTTTCTATGAAAGGGATTCTCTTCAGTCTCTGCTTGGGGCTACTTCAATAGCACACAAACCATAGCGATAGAACTTGGAACTACATTATTGTGCCAAGTTTCAAAGAGCTAGCACAAACCGTGTTTGATTTAGAGTTCCAACTACATGTATCCATATATGAGAAAACAGAGTGAAACCTAAACATGAAAACGGTTACTGCAAAGGAACGGTTTAACATAGAAGAACGAAATTTGGTGAGCCAAGTGGGATTGGTGTCCTGATCATTAAATGGAAGTATCATCAAGACTGGGTGAAAAATGTTTGCTGAGATTTCAGGAAACTCGCAGTTTTTTGAAGCCTGGCAACCCCTTTCAATGAAAGTGATTCTCGTCAGTCTCTGCTTGGGGCTACTTCAATAGCACACAAACCATAGCGATAGTACTGGGAACTACATTATTGTGCCAAGTTTCAAAGAGCTAGCACAAACCGTGTTTGATTTAGAGTTCCAACTACATGTATCCATATAGGAGAAAACAGAGTGAAACCTAAACATGAAAACGGTTACTGCAAAGGAACGGTTTAACCTAGAAGAACGAAATTTGGTGAGCCAAGTGGGATTGGTGTACTGATCATTAAATGGAAGTATCATCAAGACTGGGTGAAAAAATGTTTGCTGAGATTTCAGGAAACTCGCAGTTTTTTGGAAGCCTGGCAACCCCTTCTATGAAAGGGATTCTCGTCAGTCTCTGCTTGGGGCTACTTCAATAGCACACAAACCATAGCGATAGAACTTGGAACTACATTATTGTGCCAAGTTTCAAAGAGCTAGCACAAAACCGTGTTTGATTTAGAGTTCCAACTACATGTATCCATATAGGAGAAAACAGAGTGAAACCTAAACATGAAAACGGTTACTTCAAAGGAACGGTTTAACCTAGAAGAACGAAATTTGGTGAGCCAAGTGGGATTGGTGTACTGATCATTAAATGGAAGTATCATCAAGATTGGGTGAAAAAATGTTTGCTGAGATTTCAGGAACTCGTAGTTTTTTGGAAGCTTGGCAACCCCTTTCAATGAAAGGGATTCTCGTCAGTCTCTGCTTGGGGCTACTTCAATAGCACACAAACCATAGCGATAGAACTTGGAACTACATTAATGTGCCAAGTTTCAAAGAGCTAGCACAAACCGTGTTTGATTTAGAGTTCCAACTACATGTATCCATATAGGAGAAAACAGAGTGAAACTAAACATGAAAACGGTTACTGCAAAGGAACGGTTTAACCTAGAAGAACGAAATTTGGTGAGCCAAGTGGATTGGTGTACTGATCATTAAATGGAAGTACCATCAATATTGGGTGAAAAAAATTTGCTGAGATTTCAGGAAACTCGCAGTTTTTTGCAAGCTTGGCAACCCCTTTCAATGAAAGGGATTCTCGTCAGTCTCTGCTTGGGGCTACTTCAATAGCACACAAACCATAGCGATAGAACTTGGAACTACATTATTGTGCCAAGTTTCAAAGAGCTAGCACAAGCCGTGTTTGATTTAGAGTTCCAACTACATGTATGCATATAGGAGAAAACAGAGTGAAACCTAAACATGAAAACGTTACTGCAAAGGAACGGTTTAACCTAGAAGAACGAAATTTGGTGAGCCAAGTGGGATTGGTGTACTGATCATTAAATGGAAGTATCATCAAGACTGGGTGAAAAATGTTTGCTGAGATTTCAGGAAACTCGCAGTTTTTTGGAAGCCTGGCAACCCCTTTCTATGAAAGGGATTCTCGTCAGTCTCTGCTTGGGGCTACTTCAATAGCACACAAACCATAGCGATAGAACTTGGAACTACATTATTGTGCCAAGTTTCAAAGAGCTAGCACAAACCGTGTTTGATTTAGAGTTCCAACTACATGTATCCATATAGGAGAAAACAGAGTGAAACCTAAACCATGGAAAACGGTTACTGCAAAGGAACGGATTAACTAGAAGAACAAAATTTGTTGAGCCAAGTGGGATTGGTGTACTGATCAGTAAATGGAAGTATCATCAAGACTGGGTGAAAAATGTTTGCTGAGATTTCAGGAAACTCGCAGTTTTTTGCAATCCTGGCAATCCCTTTTAGTGAAAGGGATTCTCGTCAGTCTCTGCTTGGGGCTATTCAATAGCACACAAACCATAGCGATAGAACTTGGAACTACATTATTGTGCCAAGTTTCAAAGAGCTAGCACAAACCGTGTTTGATTTAGAGTTCCAACTACATGTATCCATATAGGAGAAAACAGAGTGAAACCTAAACATGAAAACGGTTACTGCAAAGGAACGTTTAACCTAGAAGAACGAAATTTGGTGAGCCAAGTGGGATTGTGTACTGATATTAAATGGAAGTATCATCAAGACTGGGTAAAAAAATGTTTGCTGAGATTTCAGGAAACTCGCAGTTTTTTGGAAGCCTGGCAACCCCTTTCAATGAAAGTGATTCTCGTCAGTCTCTGCTTGGGGCTACTTCAATAGCACACAAACCATAGCGATAGTACTTGGAACTACATTATTGTGCCAAGTTTCAAAGAGCTAGCACAAACCGTGTTTGATTTAGAGTTCCAACTACATGTATCCATATAGGAGAAAACAGATGAAACCTAAACATGAAAACGGTTACTGCAAAGGAACGGTTTAACCTAGAAGAACGAAATTTGGTGAGCCAAGTGGGATTGGTGTACTGATGATTAAATGATGTATCATCAAGATTGGGTGAAAAAATGTTTGCTGAGATTTCAGGAAACTCGCAGTTTTTTGCAAGCTTGGCAACCCCTTTCAATGAAAGGGATTCTCGTCAGTCTCTGCTTGAGGCTACTTCAATAGCACACAAACCATAGCGATAGAACTTGGAACTACATTATTGTGCCAAGTTTCAAAGAGCTAGCACAAACCTGTTTGATTTAGAGTTCCAACTACATGTATACATATAGGAGAAAACAGAGTGAAACCTAAACATGAAAACGGTTACTGCAAAGGAACGGTTTAACCTAGAAGAACGAAATTTGGTGAGCCAAGTGGGATTGGTGTACTGATCATTAAATGGAAGTATCATCAAGACTGGTGAAAAAATGTTTGCTGAGATTTCAGGAAACTCGCAGTTTTTTGGAAGCCTGGCAACCAATTTCTATGAAAGGGATTCTCGTCAGTCTCTGCTTGGGGCTACTTCAATAGCACACAAACCATAGCGATAGAACTTGGAACTACATTATTGTGCAAGTTTCAAAGAGCTAGCACAAACCGTATTTAGAGTTCCAACTACATGTATCCATATAGGAGAAAAACAGAGTGGAAACCTAAACATGAAAACGGTTACTGCAAAGGAACGGTTTAACCTAGAAGAACGAAATTTAGTGAGCCAAGTGAGATTCGTGTACTGATCACTACCTGCAAGTATCATCAACATTGTGTGAAAAAATGTTTGCGGAGATTTCAGGAAACTCGCAGTTTTTTGGAAGCCTGGCAACCCCTTTCTATGAAAGGGATTCTCTTCAGTCTCTGCTTGGGGCTACTTCAATAGCACACAAACCATAGCGATAGAACTTGGAACTACATTATTGTGCCAAGTTTCAAAGAGCTAGCACAAACCGTGTTTGATTTAGAGTTCCAACTACATGTATCCATATAGGAGAAAACAGAGTGAACCTAAACATGAAACGGTTACTGCAAAGGAACGGTTTAACATAGAAGAACGAAATTTGGTGAGCCAAGTGGGATTGGTGTCCTGATCATTAAATGGAAGTATCATCAAGACTGGGTGAAAAAATGTTTGCTGAGATTTCAGGAAACTCGCAGTTTCTTGGAAGCCTGGCAACCCCTTTCAATGAAAGGGATTCTCGTCAGTCTCTGCTTGGGCTACTTCAATAGCACACAAACCATAGCGATAGTACTTGGAACTACATTATTGTGCCAAGTTTCAAAGAGCTAGCACAAACCGTGTTTGATTTAGAGTTCCAACTACATGTATCCATATAGGAGAAAACAGAGTGAAACCTAAACATGAAAACGGTTACTGCAAAGGAACGGTTTAACCTAGAAGAACGAAATTTGGTGAGCCAAGTGGGATTGGTGTACTGATCATTAAATGGAAGTATCATCAAGATTGGGTGAAAAAATGTTTGCTGAGATTTCAGGAAACTCGCAGTTTTTTGGAAGCTTGGCAACCCCTTTCAATGAAAAGGGATTCTCGTCAGTCTCTGCTTGGGGCTACTTCAATAGCACACAAACCATAGCGATAGAACTTGGAACTACATTATTGTGCCAAGTTTTCAAAGAGCTAGCACAAACCGTGTTTGATTTCTAGTTCCAACTACATGTATCCATATAGGAGAAAACAGAGTGAAACCTAAACATGAAAACGGTTACTGCAAAGGAACGGATTAACCTAGAAGAACAAAATTTGTGAGCCAAGTGGGATTGGTGTACTTATCAGTAAATGGAAGTATCATCAAGACTGGGTGAAAAAAATGTTTGCTGAGATTTCAGGAAACTCGCAGTTTTTTGCAATCCTGGCAATCCCTTTTAGTGAAAGGGATTCTCGTCAGTCTCTGCTTGGGGCTTCTTCAATAGCACACAAACCATAGCGATAGAACTTGGAACTACATTATTGTGCCAAGTTTCAAAGAGCTAGCACCAAACCGTGTTTTGATTTAGAGTTCCAACTACATGTATCCATATAGGAGAAAACAGAGTGAAACCTAAACATGAAAACGGTTACTGCAAAGGAACGGTTTAACCTAGAAGAACGAAATTTGGTGAGCCAAGTGGGATTGGTGTACTGATCATTAAATGGAAGTATCATCAAGACTGGGTGAAAAAATGTTTGCTGAGATTTCAGGAAACTCGCAGTTTTTTGGAAGCCTGGCAACCCCTTTCAATGAAAGTGATTCTCGTCAGTCTCTGCTTGGGGCTACTTCAATAGCACACAAACCATAGCGATAGTACTTGGAACTACATTATTGTGCCAAGTTTCAACGAGCTAGCACAACCGTGTTTGATTTAGAGTTCCAACTACATGTATCCATATAGGAGAAAACAGAGTGAAACCTAAACATGAAAACGGTTACTGCAAAGGAACGGTTTAACCTAGAAGAACGAAATTTGGTGAGCCAAGTGGGATTGGTGTACTGATGATTAAATGGAAGTATCATCAAGATTGGGTGAAAAAATTGTTTGCTGAGATTTCAGGAAACTCGCAGTTTTTTGCAAGCTTGGCAACCCCTTTCAATGAAAGGGATTCTCGTCAGTCTCTGCTTGAGGCTACTTCAATAGCACACAAACCATAGCGATAGAACTTGGAACTACATTATTGTGCCAAGTTTCAAAGAGCTAGCACAAACCGTGTTTGATTTAGAGTTCCAACTACATGTATACATATAGGAGAAAACAGAGTGAAACCTAAACATGAAAACGGTTACTGCAAAGGAACGGTTTAACCTAGAAGAACGAAAATTTGGTGAGCCAAGTGGGATTGGTGTACTGATCATTAAATGGAAGTATCATCAAGACTGGGTGAAAAAATGTTTGCTGAGATTTCAGGAAACTCGCAGTTTTTTGGAAGCCTGGCAACCAATTTCTATGAAAGGGATTCTCGTCAGTCTCTGCTTGGGGCTACTTCAATAGCACACAAACCATAGCGATAGAACTTGGAACTACATTATTGTGCCAAGTTTCAAAGAGCTAGCACAAACCGTGTTTGATTTAGAGTTCCAACTACATGTATCCATATAGGAGAAAACAGAGTGAAACCTAAACATGAAAACGGTTACTGCAAAGGAACGGTTTAACCTAGAAGAACGAAATTTAGTGAGCCAAGTGAGATTCGTGTACTGATCACTACCTGCAAGTATCATCAACATTGTGTGAAAAAATGTTTGCTGAGATTTCAGGAAACTCGCAGTTTTTTGGAAGCCTGGCAACCCCTTTCTATGAAAGGGATTCTCTTCAGTCTCTGCTTGGGGCTACTTCAATAGCACACAAACCATAGCGATAGAACTTGGATCTACATTATTGTGCCAAGTTTCAAAGAGCTAGCACAAACCGTGTTTGATTTAGAGTTCCAACTACATGTATCCATATAGGAGAAAACAGAGTGAAACCTAAACATGAAAACGGTTACTGCAAAGGAACGGTTTAACATAGAAGAACGAAATTTGGTGAGCCAAGTGGGATTGGTGTCCTGATCATTAAATGGAAGTATCATCAAGACTGGGTGAAAAAATGTTTGCTGAGATTTCAGGAAACTCGCAGTTTTTTGGAAGCCTGGCAACCCCTTTCAATGAAAGGGATTCTCGTCAGTCTCTGCTTGGGGCTACTTCAATAGCACACAAACCATAGCGATAGTACTTGGAACTACATTATTGTGCCAAGTTTCAAAGAGCTAGCACAAACCGTGTTTGATTTAGAGTTCCAACTACATGTATCCATATAGGAGAAAACAGAGTGAAACCTAAACATGAAAACGGTTACTGCAAAGGAACGGTTTAACCTAGAAGAACGAAATTTGGTGAGCCAAGTGGGATTGGTGTACTGATCATTAAATGGAAGTATCATCAAGACTGGGTGACAAAATGTTTGCTGAGATTTCAGGAAACTCGCAGTTTTTTGGAAGCCTGGCAACCCCTTTCTATGAAAGGGATTCTCGTCAGTCTCTGCTTGGGGCTACTTCAATAGCACACAAACCATAGCGATAGAACTTGGAACTACATTATTGTGCCAAGTTTCAAAGAGCTAGCACAAACCGTGTTTGATTTAGAGTTCCAACTACATGTATCCATATAGGAGAAAACAGAGTGAAACCTAAACATGAAAACGGTTACTTCAAAGGAACGGTTTAACCTAGAAGAACGAAATTTGGTGAGCCAAGTGGGATTGGTGTACTGATCATTAAATGGAAGTATCATCAAGATTGGGTGAAAAAATGTTTGCTGAGATTTCAGGAAACTCGTAGTTTTTTGGAAGCTTGGCAACCCCTTTCAATGAAAGGGATTCTCGTCAGTCTCTGCTTGGGCTACTTCAATAGCACACAAACCATAGCGATAGAACTTGGAACTACATTATTGTGCCAAGTTTCAAAGAGCTAGCACAAACCGTGTTTGATTTAGAGTTCCAACTACATGTATCCATATAGGAGAAAACAGAGTGAAACCTAAACATGAAAACGGTTACTGCAAAGGAACGGTTTAACCTAGAAGAACGAAATTTGGTGAGCCAAGTGGGATTGGTGTACTGATCATTAAATGGAAGTATCATCAAGATTGGGTGAAAAAATGTTTGCTGAGATTTCAGGAAACTCGCAGTTTTTTGCAAGCTTGGCAACCCCTTTCAATGAAAGGGATTCTCGTCAGTCTCTGCTTGGGGCTACTTCAATAGCACACAAACCATAGCGATAGAACTTGGAACTACATTATTGTGCCAAGTTTCAAAGAGCTAGCACAAGCCGTGTTTGATTTAGAGTTCCAACTACATGTATGCATATAGGAGAAAACAGAGTGAAACCTAAACATGAAAACGGTTACTGCAAAGGAACGGTTTAACCTAGAAGAACGAAATTTGGTGAGCCAAGTGGGATTGGTGTACTGATCATTAAATGGAAGTATCATCAAGACTGGGTGAAAAAATGTTTGCTGAGATTTCAGGAAACTCGCAGTTTTTTGGAAGCCTGGAAACCCCTTTCTATGAAAGGGATTCTCGTCAGTCTCTGCTTGGGGCTACTTCAATAGCACACAAACCATAGCGATAGAACTTGGAACTACATTATTGTGCCAAGTTTCAAAGAGCTAGCACAAAACCGTGTTTGATTTAGAGTTCCAACTACATGTATCCATATAGGAGAAAACAGAGTGAAACCTAAACATGAAAACGGTTACTGCAAAGGAACGGATTAACCTAGAAGAACGAAATTTGTGAGCCATTTGGGATTGGTGTACTGATCAGTAAATGGAAGTATCATCAAGACTGGGTGAAAAAATGTTTGCTGAGATTTCAGGAAACTCGCAGTTTTTTGGAAGCCTGGCAACCCCTTTCTATGAAAGGGATTCTCGTCAGTCTCTGCTTGGGGCTACTTCAATAGCACACAAACCATAGCGATAGAACTTGGAACTACATTATTGTGCCAAGTTTCAAAGAGCTAGCACAAAACCGTGTTTGATTTAGAGTTCCAACTACATGTATCCATATAGGAGAAAACAGAGTGAAACCTAAACATGAAAACGGTTACTGCAAAGGAACGGTTTACCTAGAAGAACGAAATTTGGTGAGCCAAGTGGGATTGGTGTACTGATCATTAAATGGAAGTATCATCAAGATTGGGTGAAAAAATGTTTGCTGAGATTTCAGGAAACTCGCAGTTTTTTGCAAGCCTGGAATCCCTTTTAGTGAAAGGGATTCTCGTCAGTCTCTGCTTGGGGCTACTTCAATAGCACACAAACCATAGCGATAGAACTTGGAACTACATTATTGTGCCAAGTTTCAAAGAGCTAGCACAAACCGTGTTTGATTTAGAGTTCCAACAACATGTATCCATATAGGAGAAAACAGAGTGAAACCTAAACATGAAAACGGTTACTGCAAAGGAACGGTTTAACCTAGAAGAACGAAATTTAGGTGAGCCAAGTGAGATTCGTGGTACTGATCACTACCTGGCAAGTATCATCAACATTGTGTGAAAAAATGTTTGCTGAGATTTCAGGAAACTCGCAGTTTTTTTGGAAGCCTGGCAACCCCTTTCAATGAAAGTGATTCTCGTCAGTCTCTGCTTGGGGCTACTTCAATAGCACACAAACCATAGCGATAGAACTTGGAACTACATTATTGTGCCAAGTTTCAAAGAGCTAGCACAAACCGTGTTTGATTTAGAGTTCCAACTACATGTATCCATATAGGAGAAAACAGGGTGAAACCTAAACATGAAAACGGTTACTGCAAAGGAACGGTTTAACCTAGAAGAACGAAATTTGGTGAGCCAAGTGGGATTGGTGTACTGATCATTAAATTTAAGTATCATCAAGATTGGGTGAAAAAATGTTTGCTGAGATTTCAGGAAACTCGCAGTTTTTTGCAAGCTTGGCAACCCTTTCAATGAAAGGGATTCTCGTCAGTCTCTGCTTGGGGCTACTTCAATAGCACACAAACCATAGCGATAGAACTTGGAACTACATTATTGTGCCAAGTTTCAAATAGCTAACACAAGCCGTGTTTGATTTAGAGTTCCAACTACATGTATGCATATAGGAGAAAACAGAGTGAAACCTAAACATGAAAACGGTTACTGCAAAGGAACGGTTTAACCTAGAAGAACGAAATTTGGTGAGCCAAGTGGGATTGGTGTACTGATCATTAAATGGAAGGATCATCAAGACTGGGTGAAAAAATGTTTGCTGAGATTTCAGGAAACTCGCAGTTTTTTGCAATCCTGGCAATCCCCTTTTAGTGAAAGGGATTCTCGTCAGTCTCTGCTTGGGGCTACTTCAATAGCACACAAACCATAGCGATAGAACTTGGAACTACATTATTGTGCCAAGTTTCAAAGAGCTAGCACAAACCGTGTTTGATTTAGAGTTCCAACTACATGTATCCATATAGGAGAAAAACAGAGTGAAACCTAAACATGAAAACGGTTACTGCAAAGGAACGGTTTAACATAGAAGAACGAAATTTGGTGAGCAAAGTGGGATTGGTGTCCTGATCATTAAATGGAAGTACATTCAAGACTGGGTGAAAAAAATGTTTGCTGAGATTTCAGGAAACTCGCAGTTTTTTGGAAGCCTGGCAACCCCTTTCAATGAAAGTGATTCTCGTCAGTCTCTGCTTGGGGCTACTTCAATAGCACACAAACCATAGCGATAGTACTTGGAACTACATTATTGTGCCAAGTTTCAAAGAGCTAGCACAAACCGTGTTTGATTTAGAGTTCCAACTACATGTATCCATATAGGAGAAAACAGAGTGAAACCTAAACATGAAAACGGTTACTGCAAAGGAACGGTTTAACCTAGAAGAAGGAAATTTGGTGAGCCAAGTGGGATTGGTGTACTGATCATTAAATGGAAGTATCATCAAGATTGGGTGAAAAAATGTTTGCTGAGATTTCAGGAAACTCGCAGTTTTTTGCAAGCTTGGCAACCCCTTTCAATGAAAGGGATTATCGTCAGTCTCTGCTTGAGGCTACTTCAATAGCACACAAACCATAGCGATAGAACTTGGAACTACATTATTGTGCCAAGTTTCAAAGAGCTAGCACAAACCGTGTTTGATTTAGAGTTCCAACTACATGTATCCATATAGGAGAAAACAGAGTGAAACCTAAACATGAAAACGGTTACTGCAAAGGAACGGTTTTAAACTAGAAGAACGAAATTTGGTGAGCCAAGTGGGATTGGTGTCCTGATCATTAAATGGAAGTATCATCAAGATTGGGTGAAAAAATGTTAGCTGAGATTTCAGGAAACTCGCAGTTTTTTGGAAGCCTGGCAACCCCTTTCAATGAAAGTGATTCTCGTCAGTCTCTGCTTGGGGCTACTTCAATAGCACACAAACCATAGCGATAGTACTTGGAACTACATTATTGTGCCAAGTTTCAAAGAGCTAGCACAAACCGTGTTTGATTTAGAGTTCCAACTACATGTATCCATATAGGAGAAAACAGAGTGAAACGTAAACATGAAAACGGTTACTGCAAAGGAACGGTTTAACCTAGAAGAACGAAATTTGGTGAGCCAAGTGGGATTGGTGTACTGATCATTAAATGGAAGTATCATCAAGACTGGGTGAAAAAATGTTTGCTGAGATTTCAGGAAACTCGCAGTTTTTTGGGAAGCCTGGCAACCCCTTTCTATGAAAGGGATTCTCGTCAGTCTCTGCTTGGGGCTACTTCAATAGCCCACAAACCATAGTGATAGAACTTGGAACTACATTATTGTGCCAAGTTTCAAAGAGCTAGCACAAACCGTGTTTGATTTAGAGTTCCAACTACATGTATCCATATAGGAGAAAACAGAGTGAAACCTAAACATGAAAACGGTTACTTCAAAGGAACGGTTTAACCTAGAAGAACGAAATTTGGTGAGCCAAGTGGGATTGGTGTACTGATCATTAAATGGAAGTATCATCAAGATTGGGTGAAAAAATGTTTGCTGAGATTTCAGGAAACTCGTAGTTTTTTGGAAGCTTGGCAACCCCTTTCAATGAAAGGGATTCTCGTCAGTCTCTGCTTGGGGCTACTTCAATAGCACACAAACCATAGCGATAGAACTTGGAACTACATTATTGTGCCAAGTTTCAAAGAGCTAGCACAAACCGTGTTTGATTTAGAGTTCCAACTACATGTATCCATATAGGAGAAAACAGAGTGAAACCTAAACATGAAAACGGTTACTGCAAAGGAACGGTTTAACCTAGAAGAACGAAATTTGGTGAGCCAAGTGGGATTGGTGTACTGATCATTAAATGGAAGTATCATCAAGATTGGGTGAAAAAATGTTTGCTGAGATTCAGGAAACTCGCAGTTTTTTGCAATCCTGGCAATCCCTTTTAGTGAAAGGGATTCTCGTCAGTCTCTGCTTGGGGCTACTTCAATAGCCCACAAACCATAGCGATAGAACTTGGAACTACATTATTGTGCCAAGTTTCAAAGAGCTAGCACAAGCCGTGTTTGATTTAGAGTTCCAACTACATGTATGCATATAGGAGAAAACAGAGTGAAACCTAAACATGAAAACGGTTACTGCAAAGGAACGGTTTAACCTAGAAGAACGAAATTTGGTGAGCCAAGTGGGATTGGTGTACTGATCATTAAATGG
Source organism: Urocitellus parryii (assembly GCF_045843805.1). NCBI lineage: Eukaryota > Metazoa > Chordata > Mammalia > Rodentia > Sciuridae > Urocitellus > Urocitellus parryii. The sequence goes on along the minus strand of NW_027552391.1, from coordinate 45,052 downwards.
AAGTATCATCAAGACTGGGTGAAAAAATGTTTGCTGAGATTTCAGGAAACTCGCAGTTTTTTTGTAAGCCTGGAAACCCCTTTCTATGAAAGGGATTCTCGTCAGTCTCTGCTTGGGGCTACTTCAATAGCACACAAACCATAGCGATAGAACTTGGAACTACATTATTGTGCCAAGTTTCAAAGAGCTAGCACAAACCGTGTTTGATTTAGAGTTCCAACTACATGTATCCATATAGGAGAAAACAGAGTGAAACCTAAACATGAAAACGGTTACTGCAAAGGAACGGATTAACCTAGAAGAACGAAATTTGTTGAGCCATTTGGGATTGGTGTACTGATCAGTAAATGGAAGTATCATCAAGACTGGGTGAAAAATGTTTGCTGAGATTTCAGGAACTCGCAGTTTTTTGGAAGCCTGGCAACCCCTTTCTATGAAAGGGATTCTCGTCAGTCTCTGCTTGGGGCTACTTCAATAGCACACAAACCATAGCGATAGAACTTGGAACTACATTATTGTGCCAAGTTTCAAAGAGCTAGCACAAACCGTGTTTGATTTAGAGTTCCAACTACATGTATCCATATAGGAGAAAACAGAGTGAAACCTAAACATGAAAACGGTTACTGCAAAGGAACGGTTTAACCTAGAAGAACGAAATTTGGTGAGCCAAGTGGGATTGGTGTACTGATCATTAAATGGAAGTATCATCAAGATTGGGTGAAAAAATGTTTGCTGAGATTTCAGGAAACTCGCAGTTTTTTGCAAGCCTGGGAATCCCCTTTTAGTGAAAGGGATTCTCGTCAGTCTCTGCTTGGGGCTACTTCAATAGCACACAAACCATAGCGATAGAACTTGGAACTACATTATTGTGCCAAGTTTCAAAGAGCTAGCACAAACCGTGTTTGATTTAGAGTTCCAACAACATGTATCCATATAGGAGAAAACAGAGTGAAACCTAAACATGAAAACGGTTACTGCAAAGGAACGGTTTACCTAGAAGAACGAAATTTAGTGAGCCAAGTGAGATTCGTGTACTGATCACTACCTGCAAGTATCATCAACATTGTGTGAAAAAATGTTTGCTGAGATTTCAGGAAACTCGCAGTTTTTTGGAAGCCTGGCAACCCCTTTCAATGAAAGTGATTCTCGTCAGTCTCTGCTTGGGGCTACTTCAATAGCACACAAACCATAGCGATAGAACTTGGAACTACATTATTGTGCCAAGTTTCAAAGAGCTAGCACAAACCGTGTTTGATTTAGAGTTCCAACTACATGTATCCATATAGGAGAAAACAGGGTGAAACCTAAACATGAAAACGGTTACTGCAAAGGAACGGTTTAACCTAGAAGAACGAAATTTGGTGAGCCAAGTGGGATTGGTGTACTGATCATTAAATTTAAGTATCATCAAGATTGGGTGAAAAAATGTTTGCTGAGATTTCAGGAAACTCGCAGTTTTTTGCAAGCTTGGCAACCCCTTTCAATGAAAGGGATTCTCGTCAGTCTCTGCTTGGGGCTACTTCAATAGCACACAAACCATAGCGATAGAACTTGGAACTACATTATTGTGCCAAGTTTCAAATAGCTAACACAAGCCGTGTTTGATTTAGAGTTCCAACTACATGTATGCATATAGGAGAAAACAGAGTGAAACCTAAACATGAAAACGGTTACTGCAAAGGAACGGTTTAACCTAGAAGAACGAAATTTGGTGAGCCAAGTGGGATTGGTGTACTGATCATTAAATGGAAGGATCATCAAGATTGGGTGAAAAAATGTTTGCTGAGATTTCAGGAAACTCGCAGTTTTTTGCAATCCTGGCAATCCCTTTTAGTGAAAGGGATTCTCGTCAGTCTCTGCTTGGGGCTACTTCAATAGCACACAAACCATAGCGATAGAACTTGGAACTACATTATTGTGCCAAGTTTCAAAGAGCTAGCACAAACCGTGTTTGATTTAGAGTTCCAACTACATGTATCCATATAGGAGAAAACAGAGTGAAACCTAAACATGAAAACGGTTACTGCAAAGGAACGGTTTAACATAGAAGAACGAAATTTGGTGAGCAAAGTGGGATTGGTGTCCTGATCATTAAATGGAAGTATCATCAAGACTGGGTGAAAAATGTTTGCTGAGATTTCAGGAAACTCGCAGTTTTTTGGAAGCCTGGCAACCCCTTTCAATGAAAGTGATTCTCGTCAGTCTCTGCTTGGGGCTACTTCAATAGCACACAAACCATAGCGATAGTACTTGGAACTACATTATTGTGCCAAGTTTCAAAGAGCTAGCACAAACCGTGTTTGATTTAGAGTTCCAACTACATGTATCCATATAGGAGAAAACAGAGTGAAACCTAAACATGAAAACGGTTACTGCAAAGGAACGGTTTAACCTAGAAGAAGGAAATTTGGTGAGCCAAGTGGGATTGGTGTACTGATCATTAAATGGAAGTATCATCAAGATTGGGTGAAAAAATGTTTGCTGAGATTTCAGGAAACTCGCAGTTTTTTTGCAAGCTTGGCAACCCCTTTCAATGAAAGGGATTATCGTCAGTCTCTGCTTGAGGCTACTTCAATAGCACACAAACCATAGCGATAGAACTTGGAACTACATTATTGTGCCAAGTTTCAAAGAGCTAGCACAAACCGTGTTTGATTTAGAGTTCCAACTACATGTATCCATATAGGAGAAAACAGAGTGAAACCTAAACATGAAAACGGTTACTGCAAAGGAACGTTTAAACTAGAAGAACGAAATTTGGTGAGCCAAGTGGGATTGGTGTCCTGATCATTAAATGGAAGTATCATCAAGATTGGGTGAAAAAATGTTAGCTGAGATTTCAGGAAACTCGCAGTTTTTTGGAAGCCTGGCAACCCCTTTCAATGAAAGTGATTCTCGTCAGTCTCTGCTTGGGGCTACTTCAATAGCACACAAACCATAGCGATAGTACTTGGAACTACATTATTGTGCCAAGTTTCAAAGAGCTAGCACAAACCGTGTTTGATTTAGAGTTCCAACTACATGTATCCATATAGGAGAAAACAGAGTGAAACGTAAACATGAAAACGGTTACTGCAAAGGAACGGTTTAACCTAGAAGAACGAAATTTGGTGAGCCAAGTGGGATTCGTGTACTGATCATTAAATGGAAGTATCATCAAGACTGGGTGAAAAAATGTTTGCTGAGATTTCAGGAAACTCGCAGTTTTTGGGAAGCCTGGCAACCCCTTTCTATGAAAGGGATTCTCGTCAGTCTCTGCTTGGGGCTACTTCAATAGCCCACAAACCATAGTGATAGAACTTGGAACTACATTATTGTGCCAAGTTTCAAAGAGCTAGCACAAACCGTGTTTGATTTAGAGTTCCAACTACATGTATCCATATAGGAGAAAACAGAGTGAAACCTAAACATGAAAACGGTTACTTCAAAGGAACGGTTTAACCTAGAAGAACGAAATTTGGTGAGCCAAGTGGGATTGGTGTACTGATCATTAAATGGAAGTATCATCAAGATTGGGTGAAAAAATGTTTGCTGAGATTTCAGGAAACTCGTAGTTTTTTGGAAGCTTGGCAACCCCTTTCAATGAAAGGGATTCTCGTCAGTCTCTGCTTGGGGCTACTTCAATAGCACACAAACCATAGCGATAGAACTTGGAACTACATTATTGTGCCAAGTTTCAAAGAGCTAGCACAAACCGTGTTTGATTTAGAGTTCCAACTACATGTATCCATATAGGAGAAAACAGAGTGAAACCTAAACATGAAAACGGTTACTGCAAAGGAACGGTTTAACCTAGAAGAACGAAATTTGGTGAGCCAAGTGGGATTGGTGTACTGATCATTAAATGGAAGTATCATCAAGATTGGGTGAAAAAATGTTTGCTGAGATTTCAGGAAACTCGCAGTTTTTTGCAATCCTGGCAATCCCTTTTAGTGAAAGGGATTCTCGTCAGTCTCTGCTTGGGGCTACTTCAATAGCCCACAAACCATAGCGATAGAACTTGGAACTACATTATTGTGCCAAGTTTCAAAGAGCTAGCACAAGCCGTGTTTGATTTAGAGTTCCAACTACATGTATGCATATAGGAGAAAACAGAGTGAAACCTAAACATGAAAACGGTTACTGCAAAGGAACGGTTTAACCTAGAAGAACGAAATTTGGTGAGCCAAGTGGGATTGGTGTACTGATCATTAAATGGAAGTATCATCAAGTCTGGGTGAAAAAATGTTTGCTGAGATTTCAGGAAACTCGCAGTTTTTTGGAAGCCTGGCAACCCCTTTCTATGAAAGGGATTCTCGTCAGTCTCTGCTTGGGGCTACTTCAATAGCACACAAACCATAGCGATAGAACTTGGAACTACATTATTGTGCCAAGTTTCAAAGAGCTAGCACAAACCGTGTTTGATTTAGAGTTCCAACTACATGTATCCATATAGGAGAAAACAGAGTGAAACCTAAACATGAAAACGGTTACTGCAAAGGAACGGTTTAACCTAGAAGAACGAAATTTGGTGAGCCAAGTGGGATTGGTGTCCTGATCATTAAATGGAAGTATCATCAAGATTGGGTGAAAAAATATTTGCTGAGATTTCAGGAAACTCGCAGTTTTTTGGAAGCTTGGCAACCCCTTTCAATGAAAGGGATTCTCGTCAGTCTCTGCTTGGGGCTACTTCAATAGCACACAAACCATAGCGATAGAACTTGGAACTACATTATTGTGCCAAGTTTCAAAGAGCTAGCACAAACCGTGTTTGATTTCTAGTTCCAACTACATGTATCCATATAGGAGAAAACAGAGTGAAACCTAAACATGAAAACGGTTACTGCAAAGGAACGGTTTAACCTAGAAGAACGAAATTTGGTGAGCCAAGTGGGATTGGTGTACTGATCATTAAATGGAAGTATCATCAAGACTGGGTGAAAAAATGTTTGCTGAGATTTCAGGAAACTCGCAGTTTTTTGGAAGCCTGGCAACCCCTTTCTATGAAAGGGATTCTCGTCAGTCTCTGCTTGGGGCTACTTCAATAGCACACAAACCATAGCGATAGAACTTGGAACTACATTATTGTGCCAAGTTTCAAAGAGCTAGCACAAACCGTGTTTGATTTAGAGTTCCAACTACATGTATCCATATAGGAGAAAACAGAGTGAAACCTAAACATGAAAACGGTTACTGCAAAGGAACGGTTTAACCTAGAAGAACGAAATTTGGTGAGCCAAGTGGGATTGGTGTACTGATCATTAAATGGAAGTATCATCAAGATTGGGTGAAAAAATGTTTGCTGAGATTTCAGGAAACTCGTAGTTTTTTGGAAGCTTGGCAACCCCTTTCAATGAAAGGGATTCTCGTCAGTCTCTGCTTGGGGCTACTTCAATAGCACACAAACCATAGCGATAGAACTTGGAACTACATTATTGTGCCAAGTTTCAAAGAGCTAGCACAAACCGTGTTTGATTTAGAGTTCCAACTACATGTATCCATATAGGAGAAAACAGAGTGAAACCTAAACATGAAAACGGTTACTGCAAAGGAACGGTTTAACCTAGAAGAACGAAATTTGGTGAGCCAAGTGGGATTGGTGTACTGATCATTAAATGGAAGTATCATCAAGATTGGGTGAAAAAATGTTTGCTGAGATTTCAGGAAACTCGCAGTTTTTTGCAATCCTGGCAATCCCTTTTAGTGAAAGGGATTCTCGTCAGTCTCTGCTTGGGGCTACTTCAATAGCCCACAAACCATAGCGATAGAACTTGGAACTACATTATTGTGCCAAGTTTCAAAGAGCTAGCACAAGCCGTGTTTGATTTAGAGTTCCAACTACATGTATGCATATAGGAGAAAACAGAGTGAAACCTAAACATGAAAACGGTTACTGCAAAGGAACGGTTTAACCTAGAAGAACGAAATTTGGTGAGCCAAGTGGGATTGGTGTACTGATCATTAAATGGAAGTATCATCAAGACTGGGTGAAAAAATGTTTGCTGAGATTTCAGGAAACTCGCAGTTTTTTGGAAGCCTGGCAACCCCTTTCTATGAAAGGGATTCTCGTCAGTCTCTGCTTGGGGCTACTTCAATAGCACACAAACCATAGCGATAGAACTTGGAACTACATTATTGTGCCAAGTTTCAAAGAGCTAGCACAAACCGTGTTTGATTTAGAGTTCTAACTACATGTATCCATATAGGAGAAAACAGAGTGAAACCTAAACAAGAAAACGGTTACTGCAAAGGAACGGTTTAACCTAGAAGAAGGAAATTTGGTGAGCCAAGTGGGATTGGTGTACTGATCATTAAATGGAAGTATCATCAAGATTGGGTGAAAAAATGTTTGCTGAGATTTCAGGAAACTCGCAGTTTTTTGCAAGCTTGGCAATCCCTTTTAGTGAAAGGGATTCTCGTCAGTCTCTGCTTGGGGCTACTTCAATAGCACACAAACCATAGCGATAGAACTTGGAACTACATTATTGTGCCAAGTTTCAAAGAGCTAGCACAAACCGTGTTTGATTTCTAGTTCCAACTACATGTATCCATATAGGAGAAAACAGAGTGAAACCTAAACATGAAAACGGTTACTGCAAAGGAACGGTTTAACCTAGAAGAAGGAAATTTGGTGAGCCAAGTGGGATTGGTGTCCTGATCATTAAATGTAAGTATCATCAAGACTGGGTGAAAAAATGTTTGCTGAGATTTCAGGAAACTCGCAGTTTTTTGGAAGCCTGGCAACCCCTTTCAATGAAAGTGATTCTCGTCAGTCTCTGCTTGGGGCTACTTCAATAGCACACAAACCATAGCGATAGTACTTGGAACTACATTATTGTGCCAAGTTTCAAAGAGCTAGCACAAACCGTGTTTGATTTAGAGTTCCAACTACATGTATCCATATAGGAGAAAACAGAGTGAAACCTAAACATGAAAACGGTTACTGCAAAGGAACGGTTTAACCTAGAAGAAGGAAATTTGGTGAGCCAAGTGGGATTGGTGTACTGATCATTAAATGGAAGTATCATCAAGATTGGGTGAAAAAATGTTTGCTGAGATTTCAGGAAACTCGCAGTTTTTTGCAAGCTTGGCAACCCCTTTCAATGAAAGGGATTCTCGTCAGTCTCTGCTTGGGGCTACTTCAATAGCACACAAACCATAGCGATAGAACTTGGAACTACATTATTGTGCCAAGTTTCAAAGAGCTAGCACAAACCGTGTTTGATTTAGAGTTCCAACTACATGTATCCATATAGGAGAAAACAGAGTGAAACCTAAACATGAAAACGGTTACTGCAAAGGAACGGTTTAACCTAGAAGAACGAAATTTGGTGAGCCAAGTGGGATTGGTGTACTGATCATTAAATGGAAGTATCATCAAGATTGGGTGAAAAAATGTTTGCTGAGATTTCAGGAAACTCGCAGTTTTTTGCAAGCCTGGCAATCCCTTTTAGTGAAAGGGATTCTCGTCAGTCTCTGCTTGGGGCTACTTCAATAGCACACAAACCATAGCGATAGAACTTGGAACTACATTATTGTGCCAAGTTTCAAAGAGCTAGCACAAACCGTGTTTGATTTCTAGTTCCAACTACATGTATCCATATAGGAGAAAACAGAGTGAAACCTAAACATGAAAACGGTTACTGCAAAGGAACGGTTTAACATAGAAGAAGGAAATTTGGTGAGCCAAGTGGGATTGGTGTCCTGATCATTAAATGTAAGTATCATCAAGACTGGGTGAAAAAATGTTTGCTGAGATTTCAGGAAACTCGCAGTTTTTTGGAAGCCTGGCAACCCCTTTCAATGAAAGTGATTCTCGTCAGTCTCTGCTTGGGGCTACTTCAATAGCACACAAACCATAGCGATAGTACTTGGAACTACATTATTGTGCCAAGTTTCAAAGAGCTAGCACAAACCGTGTTTGATTTAGAGTTCCAACTACATGTATCCATATAGGAGAAAACAGAGTGAAACGTAAACATGAAAACGGTTACTGCAAAGGAACGGTTTAACCTAGAAGAACGAAATTTGGTGAGCCAAGTGGGATTGGTGTACTGATCATTAAATGGAAGTATCATCAAGACTGGGTGAAAAAATGTTTGCTGAGATTTCAGGAAACTCGCAGTTTTTGGGAAGCCTGGCAACCCCTTTCTATGAAAGGGATTCTCGTCAGTCTCTGCTTGGGGCTACTTCAATAGCCCACAAACCATAGCGATAGAACTTGGAACTACATTATTGTGCCAAGTTTCAAAGAGCTAGCACAAACCGTGTTTGATTTAGAGTTCCAACTACATGTATCCATATAGGAGAAAACAGAGTGAAACCTAAACATGAAAACGGTTACTTCAAAGGAACGGTTTAACCTAGAAGAACGAAATTTGGTGAGCCAAGTGGGATTGGTGTACTGATCATTAAATGGAAGTATCATCAAGATTGGGTGAAAAAATTTTTGCTGAGATTTCAGGAAACTCGTAGTTTTTTGGAAGCTTGGCAACCCCTTTCAATGAAAGGGATTCTCGTCAGTCTCTGCTTGGGGCTACTTCAATAGCACACAAACCATAGCGATAGAACTTGGAACTACATTATTGTGCCAAGTTTCAAAGAGCTAGCACAAACCGTGTTTGATTTAGAGTTCCAACTACATGTATCCATATAGGAGAAAACAGAGTGAAACCTAAACATGAAAACGGTTACTGCAAAGGAACGGTTTAACCTAGAAGAACGAAATTTGGTGAGCCAAGTGGGATTGGTGTACTGATCATTAAATGGAAGTATCATCAAGATTGGGTGAAAAAATGTTTGCTGAGATTTCAGGAAACTCGCAGTTTTTTGCAATCCTGGCAATCCCTTTTAGTGAAAGGGATTCTCGTCAGTCTCTGCTTGGGGCTACTTCAATAGCCCACAAACCATAGCGATAGAACTTGGAACTACATTATTGTGCCAAGTTTCAAAGAGCTAGCACAAGCCGTGTTTGATTTAGAGTTCCAACTACATGTATGCATATAGGAGAAAACAGAGTGAAACCTAAACATGAAAACGGTTACTGCAAAGGAACGGTTTAACCTAGAAGAACGAAATTTGGTGAGCCAAGTGGGATTGGTGTACTGATCATTAAATGGAAGTATCATCAAGTCTGGGTGAAAAAATGTTTGCTGAGATTTCAGGAAACTCGCAGTTTTTTGGAAGCCTGGCAACCCCTTTCAATGAAAGGGATTCTCGTCAGTCTCTGCTTGGGGCTACTTCAATAGCACACAAACCATAGCGATAGAACTTGGAACTACATTATTGTGCCAAGTTTCAAAGAGCTAGCACAAACCGTGTTTGATTTAGAGTTCCAACTACATGTATCCATATAGGAGAAAACAGAGTGAAACCTAAACATGAAAACGGTTACTGCAAAGGAACGGTTTAACCTAGAAGAACGAAATTTGGTGAGCCAAGTGGGATTGGTGTCCTGATCATTAAATGGAAGTATCATCAAGATTGGGTGAAAAAATGTTTGCTGAGATTTCAGGAAACTCGCAGTTTTTTGCAAGCCTGGCAATCCCTTTTAGTGAAAGGGATTCTCGTCAGTCTCTGCTTGGGGCTACTTCAATAGCACACAAACCATAGCGATAGAACTTGGAACTACATTATTGTGCCAAGTTTCAAAGAGCTAGCACAAACCGTGTTTGATTTCTAGTTCCAACTACATGTATCCATATAGGAGAAAACAGAGTGAAACCTAAACATGAAAACGGTTACTGCAAAGGAACGGTTTAACCTAGAAGAAGGAAATTTGGTGAGCCAAGTGGGATTGGTGTCCTGATCATTAAATGTAAGTATCATCAAGACTGGGTGAAAAAATGTTTGCTGAGATTTCAGGAAACTCGCAGTTTTTTGGAAGCCTGGCAACCCCTTTCAATGAAAGTGATTCTCGTCAGTCTCTGCTTGGGGCTACTTCAATAGCACACAAACCATAGCGATAGTACTTGGAACTACATTATTGTGCCAAGTTTCAAAGAGCTAGCACAAACCGTGTTTGATTTAGAGTTCCAACTACATGTATCCATATAGGAGAAAACAGAGTGAAACCTAAACATGAAAACGGTTACTGCAAAGGAACGGTTTAACCTAGAAGAAGGAAATTTGGTGAGCCAAGTGGGATTGGTGTACTGATCATTAAATGGAAGTATCATCAAGATTGGGTGAAAAAATGTTTGCTGAGATTTCAGGAAACTCGCAGTTTTTGCAAGCTTGGCAACCCCTTTCAATGAAAGGGATTCTCGTCAGTCTCTGCTTGGGGCTACTTCAATAGCACACAAACCATAGCGATAGAACTTGGAACTACATTATTGTGCCAAGTTTCAAAGAGCTAGCACAAACCGTGTTTGATTTAGAGTTCCAACTACATGTATCCATATAGGAGAAAACAGAGTGAAACCTAAACATGAAAACGGTTACTGCAAAGGAACGGTTTAACCTAGAAGAACGAAATTTGGTGAGCCAAGTGGGATTGGTGTACTGATCATTAAATGGAAGTATCATCAAGACTGGGTGAAAAAATGTTTGCTGAGATTTCAGGAAACTCGCAGTTTTTTGGAAGCCTGGCAACCCCTTTCTATGAAAGGGATTCTCGTCAGTCTCTGCTTGGGGCTACTTCAATAGCACACAAACCATAGCGATAGAACTTGGAACTACATTATTGTGCCAAGTTTCAAAGAGCTAGCACAAACCGTGTTTGATTTAGAGTTCCAACTACATGTATCCATATAGGAGAAAACAGAGTGAAACCTAAACATGAAAACGGTTACTTCAAAGGAACGGTTTAACCTAGAAGAAGGAAATTTGGTGAGCCAAGTGGGATTGGTGTACTGATCATTAAATGGAAGTATCATCAAGATTGGGTGAAAAAATGTTTGCTGAGATTTCAGGAAACTCGCAGTTTTTTGCAAGCCTGGCAATCCCTTTTAGTGAAAGGGATTCTCGTCAGTCTCTGCTTGGGGCTACTTCAATAGCACACAAACCATAGCGATAGAACTTGGAACTACATTTTTGTGCCAAGTTTCAAAGAGCTAGCACAAACCGTGTTTGATTTCTAGTTCCAACTACATGTATCCATATAGGATAAAACAGAGTGAAACCTAAACATGAAAACGGTTACTGCAAAGGAACGGTTTAACATAGAAGAAGGAAATTTGGTGAGCCAAGTGGGATTGGTGTCCTGATCATTAAATGTAAGTATCATCAAGACTGGGTGAAAAAATGTTTGCTGAGATTTCAGGAAACTCGCAGTTTTTTGGAAGCCTGGCAACCCCTTTCAATGAAAGTGATTCTCGTCAGTCTCTGCTTGGGGCTACTTCAATAGCACACAAACCATAGTGATAGTACTTGGAACTACATTATTGTGCCAAGTTTCAAAGAGCTAGCACAAACCGTGTTTGATTTAGAGTTCCAACTACATGTATCCATATAGGAGAAAACAGAGTGAAACCTAAACATGAAAACGGTTACTGCAAAGGAACGGTTTAACATAGAAGAACGAAATTTGGTGAGCCAAGTGGGATTGGTGTACTGATCATTAAATGGAAGTATCATCAAGATTGGGTGAAAAAATGTTTGCTGAGATTTCAGGAAACTCGCAGTTTTTTGCAAGCTTGGCAACCCCTTTCAATGAAAGGGATTCTCGTCAGTCTCTGCTTGGGGCTACTTCAATAGCACACAAACCATAGCGATAGAACTTGGAACTACATTATTGTGCCAAGTTTCAAAGAGCTAGCACAAACCGTGTTTGATTTAGAGTTCCAACTACATGTATCCATATAGGAGAAAACAGAGTGAAACCTAAACATGAAAACGGTTACTGCAAAGGAACGGTTTAACCTAGAAGAACGAAATTTGGTGAGCCAAGTGGGATTGGTGTACTGATCATTAAATGGAAGTATCATCAAGATTGGGTGAAAAAATGTTTGCTGAGATTTCAGGAAACTCGCAGTTTTTTGGAAGCCTGGCAACCCCTTTCAATGAAAGTGATTCTCGTCAGTCTCTGCTTGGGGCTACTTCAATAGCACACAAACCATAGCGATAGAACTTGGAACTACATTATTGTGCCAAGTTTCAAAGAGCTAGCACAAGCCGTGTTTGATTTAGAGTTCCAACTACATGTATGCATATAGGAGAAAACAGAGTGAAACCTAAACATGAAAACGGTTACTGCAAAGGAACGGTTTAACCTAGAAGAACGAAATTTGGTGAGCCAAGTGGGATTGGTGTACTGATCATTAAATGGAAGTATCATCAAGATTGGGTGAAAAAATGTTTGCTGAGATTTCAGGAAACTCGCAGTTTTTTGCAAGCCTGGCAATCCCTTTTAGTGAAAGGGATTCTCGTCAGTCTCTGCTTGGGGCTACTTCAATAGCACACAAACCATAGCGATAGAACTTGGAACTACATTATTGTGCCAAGTTTCAAAGAGCTAGCACAAACCGTGTTTGATTTAGAGTTCCAACAACATGTATCCATATAGGAGAAAACAGAGTGAAACCTAAACATGAAAACGGTTACTGCAAAGGAACGGTTTAACCTAGAAGAACGAAATTTAGTGAGCCAAGTGAGATTCGTGTACTGATCACTACCTGCAAGTATCATCAACATTGTGTGAAAAAATGTTTGCTGAGATTTCAGGAAACTCGCAGTTTTTTGGAAGCCTGGCAACCCCTTTCAATGAAAGTGATTCTCGTCAGTCTCTGCTTGGGGCTACTTCAATAGCACACAAACCATAGCGATAGTACTTGGAACTACATTATTGTGCCAAGTTTCAAAGAGCTAGCACAAACCGTGTTTGATTTAGAGTTCCAACTACATGTATCCATATAGGAGAAAACAGAGTGAAACCTAAACATGAAAACGGTTACTGCAAAGGAACGGTTTAACATAGAAGAACGAAATTTGGTGAGCCAAGTGGGATTGGTGTACTGATCATTAAATTTAAGTATCATCAAGATTGGGTGAAAAAATGTTTGCTGAGATTTCAGGAAACTCGCAGTTTTTTGCAAGCTTGGCAACCCCTTTCAATGAAAGGGATTCTCGTCAGTCTCTGCTTGGGGCTACTTCAATAGCACACAAACCATAGCGATAGAACTTGGAACTACATTATTGTGCCAAGTTTCAAATAGCTAACACAAGCCGTGTTTGATTTAGAGTTCCAACTACATGTATGCATATAGGAGAAAACAGAGTGAAACCTAAACATGAAAACGGTTACTGCAAAGGAACGGTTTAACCTAGAAGAACGAAATTTGGTGAGCCAAGTGGGATTGGTGTATTGATCATTAAATGGAAGGATCATCAAGATTGGGTGAAAAAATGTTTGCTGAGATTTCAGGAAACTCGCAGTTTTTTGCAATCCTGGCAATCCCTTTTAGTGAAAGTGATTCTCGTCAGTCTCTGCTTGGGGCTAATTCAATAGCACACAAACCATAGCGATAGAACTTGGAACTACATTATTGTGCCAAGTTTCAAAGAGCTAGCACAAACCGTGTTTGATTTAGAGTTCCAACTACATGTATCCATATAGGAGAAAACAGAGTGAAACCTAAACATGAAAACGGTTACTGCAAAGGAACGGTTTAACCTAGAAGAACGAAATTTGGTGAGCCAAGTGGGATTGGTATACTGATCAATAAATGGAAGTATCATCAAGACTGGGTGAAAAAATGTTTGCTGAGATTTCAGGAAACTCGCAGTTTTTTGGAAGCCTGGCAACCCCTTTCTATGAAAGGGATTCTCGTCAGTCTCTGCTTGGGGCTACTTCAATAGCACACAAACCATAGCGATAGAACTTGGAACTACATTATTGTGCCAAGTTTCAAAGAGCTAGCACAAACCGTGTTTGATTTAGAGTTCCAACTACATGTATCCATATAGGAGAAAACAGAGTGAAACCTAAACATGAAAACGGTTACTGCAAAGGAACGGTTTAACCTAGAAGAACGAAATTTGGTGAGCCAAGTGGGATTGGTGTACTGATCATTAAATGGAAGTATCATCAAGATTGGGTGAAAAAATGTTTGCTGAGATTTCAGGAAACTCGTAGTTTTTTGGAAGCTTGGCAACCCCTTTCAATGAAAGGGATTCTCGTCAGTCTCTGCTTGGGGCTACTTCAATAGCACACAAACCATAGCGATAGAACTTGGAACTACATTATTGTGCCAAGTTTCAAAGAGCTAGCACAAACCGTGTTTGATTTAGAGTTCCAACTACATGTATCCATATAGGAGAAAACAGAGTGAAACCTAAACATGAAAACGGTTACTGCAAAGGAACGGTTTAACCTAGAAGAACGAAATTTGGTGAGCCAAGTGGGATTGGTGTACTGATCATTAAATGGAAGTATCATCAAGATTGGGTGAAAAAATGTTTGCTGAGATTTCAGGAAACTCGCAGTTTTTTGCAATCCTGGCAATCCCTTTTAGTGAAAGGGATTCTCGTCAGTCTCTGCTTGGGGCTACTTCAATAGCCCACAAACCATAGCGATAGAACTTGGAACTACATTATTGTGCCAAGTTTCAAAGAGCTAGCACAAGCCGTGTTTGATTTAGAGTTCCAACTACATGTATGCATATAGGAGAAAACAGAGTGAAACCTAAACATGAAAACGGTTACTGCAAAGGAACGGTTTAACCTAGAAGAACGAAATTTGGTGAGCCAAGTGGGATTGGTGTACTGATCATTAAATGGAAGTATCATCAAGACTGGGTGAAAAAATGTTTGCTGAGATTTCAGGAAACTCGCAGTTTTTTGGAAGCCTGGCAACCCCTTTCTATGAAAGGGATTCTCGTCAGTCTCTGCTTGGGGCTACTTCAATAGCACACAAACCATAGCGATAGAACTTGGAACTACATTATTGTGCCAAGTTTCAAAGAGCTAGCACAAACCGTGTTTGATTTAGAGTTCCAACTACATGTATCCATATAGGAGAAAACAGAGTGAAACCTAAGCATGAAAACGGTTACTGCAAAGGAACGGTTTAACCTAGAAGAACGAAAATTTGGTGAGCCAAGTGGGATTGGTGTACTGATCATTAAATGGAAGTATCATCAAGATTGGGTGAAAAAATGTTTGCTGAGATTTCAGGAAACTCGCAGTTTTTTGGAAGCTTGGCAACCCCTTTCAATGAAAGGGATTCTCGTCAGTCTCTGCTTGGGGCTACTTCAATAGCACACAAACCATAGCGATAGAACTTGGAACTACATTATTGTGCCAAGTTTCAAAGAGCTAGCACAAACCGTGTTTGATTTCTAGTTCCAACTACATGTATCCATATAGGAGAAAACAGAGTGAAACCTAAACATGAAAACGGTTACTGCAAAGGAACGGTTTAACCTAGAAGAACGAAATTTGGTGAGCAAGTGGGATTGGTGTACTGATCATTAAATGTAAGTATCATCAAGACTGGGTGAAAAAATGTTTGCTGAGATTTCAGGAAACTCGCAGTTTTTTGGAAGCCTGGCAACCCCTTTCTATAAAAGGGATTCTCGTCAGTCTCTGCTTGGGGCTACTTCAATAGCACACAAACCATAGCGATAGAACTTGGAACTACATTATTGTGCCAAGTTTCAAAGAGCTAGCACAAACCGTGTTTGATTTAGAGTTCCAACTACATGTATCCATATAGGAGAAAACAGAGTGAAACCTAAACATGAAAACGGTTACTGCATAGGAACGGTTTAACCTAGAAGAACGAAATTTGGTGAGCCAAGTGGGATTGGTGTACTGATCATTAAATGGAAGTATCATCAAGATTGGGTGAAAAAATGTTTGCTGAGATTTCAGGAAACTCGCAGTTTTTTGCAATCCTGGCAATCCCTTTAGTGAAAGGGATTCTCGTCAGTCTCTGCTTGGGGCTACTTCAATAGCCCACAAACCATAGCGATAGAACTTGGAACTACATTATTGTGCCAAGTTTCAAAGAGCTAGCACAAGCCGTGTTTGATTTAGAGTTCCAACTACATGTATGCATATAGGAGAAAACAGAGTGAAACCTAAACATGAAAACGGTTACTGCAAAAAAACGGTTTAACCTAGAAGAACGAAATTGGTGAGCCAAGTGGGATTGGTGTACTGATCATTAAATGGAAGTATCATCAAGACTGGGTGAAAAAATGTTTGCTGAGATTTCAGGAAACTCGCAGTTTTTTGGAAGCCTGGTAACCCCTTTCTATGAAAGGATTCTCGTCAGTCTCTGCTTGGGGCTACTTCAATAGCACACAAACCATAGCGATAGAACTTGGAACTACATTATTGTGCCAAGTTTCAAAGAGCTAGCACAAACCGTGTTTGATTTAGACTTCTAACTACATGTATCCATATAGGAGAAAACAGAGTGAAACCTAAACATGAAAACGGTTACTACAAAGGAACGGTTTAACCTAGAAGAACGAAATTTGTTGAGCCAAGTGGGATTGGTGTACTGATCATTAAATGGAAGTATCATCAAGACTGGGTGAAAAAATGTTTGCTGAGATTTCAGGAAACTCGCAGTTTTTTGGAAGCCTGGCACCCCTTTCTATGAAAGGGATTCTCGTCAGTCTCTGCTTGGGGCTACTTCAATAGCCCACAAACCATAGCGATAGAACTTGGAACTACATTATTGTGCCAAGTTTCAAAGAGCTAGCACAAACCGTGTTTGATTTAGAGTTCCAACTACATGTATCCATATAGGAGAAAACAGAGTGAAACCTAAACATGAAAACGGTTACTGCAAAGGAACGGTTTAACCTAGAAGAAGGAAATTTGGTGAGCCAAGTGGGATTGGTGTACTGATCATTAAATGGAAGTATCATCAAGATTGGGTGAAAAAATGTTTGCTGAGATTTCAGGAAACTCGCAGTTTTTTGCAAGCCTGTAACCCCTTTCAATGAAAGGGATTCTCGTCAGTCTCTGCTTGGGGCTACTTCAATAGCCCACAAACCATAGCGATAGAACTTGGAACTACATTATTGTGCCAAGTTTCAAAGAGGTAGCACAAACCTTGTTTGATTTAGAGTTCCAACTACATGTATCCATATAGGAGAAAACAGAGTGAACCTAAACATGAAAACGGTTACTGCAAAGGAACAGTTTAACCTAGAAGAAGGAAATTTGGTGAGCCAAGTGGGATTGGTGTACTGATCATTAAATGGAAGTATCATCAAGATTGGGTGAAAAATGTTTGCTGAGATTTCAGGACACTCGCAGTTTTTTGCAAGCCTGGCAACCCCTTTCTATAAAAGGGATTCTCGTCAGTCTCTGCTTGGGGCTACTTCAATAGCACACAAACCATAGCGATAGAACTTGGAACTACATTATTGTGCCAAGTTTCAAAGAGGTAGCACAAACCGTGTTTGATTTCTAGTTCCAACTACATGTATCCATATAGGAGAAAACAGAGTGAAACCTAAACATGAAAACGGTTACTGCAAAGGAACGGTTTAACATAGAAGAACGAAATTTGGTGAGCCAAGTGGGATTGGTGTCCTGATCATTAAATGGAAGTATCATCAAGACTGGGTGAAAAAATGTTTGCTGAGATTTCAGGAACTCGCAGTTTTTTGGAAGCCTGGCAACCCCTTTCAATGAAAGTGATTCTCGTCAGTCTCTGCTTGGGGCTACTTCAATAGCACACAAACCATAGCGATAGTACTTGGAACTACATTATTGTGCCAAGTTTCAAAGAGCTAGCACAAACCGTGTTTGGATTTAGAGTTCCAACTACATGTATCCATATAGGAGAAAACAGAGTGAAACCTAAACATGAAAACGGTTACTGCAAAGGAACGGTTTAACCTAGAAGAAGGAAATTTGGTGAGCCAAGTGGGATTGGTGTACTGATCATTAAATGGAAGTATCATCAAGATTGGGTTGAAAAGATGTTTGCTGAGATTTCAGGAAACTCGCAGTTTTTTGGAAGCTTGGCAACCCTTTCAAATGAAAGGGATTCTCGTCAGTCTCTGCTTGGGGCTACTTCAATAGCACACAAATCATAGCGATAGAACTTGGAACTACATTATTGTGCCAAGTTTCAAAGAGCTAGCACAAACCGTGTTTGATTTAGAGTTCCAACTACATGTATCCATATAGGAGAAAACAGAGTGAAACCTAAACATGAAAACGGTTACTGCAAAGGAACGGTTTAACCTAGAAGAACGAAATTTGGTGAGCCAAGTGGGATTGGTGTACTGATCATTAAATGGAAGTATCATCAAGATTGGGTGAAAAAAATGTTTGCTGAGATTTCAGGAAACTCGCAGTTTTTTGCAATCCTGGCAATCCCTTTTAGTGAAAGGGATTCTCGTCAGTCTCTGCTTGGGGCTACTTCAATAGCCCACAAACCATAGCGATAGAACATTGGAACTACATTATTGTGCCAAGTTTCAAAGAGCTAGCACAAGCCGTGTTTGATTTAGAGTTCCAACTACATGTATGCATATAGGAGAAAACAGAGTGAAACCTAAACATGAAAACGGTTACTGCAAAGGAACGGTTTAACCTAGAAGAACGAAATTTGGTGAGCCAAGTGGGATTGGTGTACTGATCATTAAATGGAAGTATCATCAAGACTGGGTGAAAAAATGTTTGCTGAGATTTCAGGAAACTCGCAGTTTTTTGGAAGCCTGGCAACCCCTTTTCTATGAAAGGGATTCTCGTCAGTCTCTGCTTGGGGCTACTTCAATAGCACACAAACCATAGCGATAGAACTTGGAACTACATTATTGTGCCAAGTTTCAAAGAGCTAGCACAAACCGTGTTTGATTTAGACTTCTAACTACATGTATCCATATAGGAGAAAACAGAGTGAAACCTAAACATGAAAACGGTTACTACAAAGGAACGGTTTAACCTAGAAGAACGAAATTTGTTGAGCCAAGTGGGATTGGTGTACTGATCATTAAATGGAAGTATCATCAAGACTGGGTGAAAAAATGTTTGCTGAGATTTCAGGAAACTCGCAGTTTTTTGGAAGCCTGGCACCCCTTTCTATGAAAGGGATTCTCGTCAGTCTCTGCTTGGGGCTACTTCAATAGCCCACAAACCATAGCGATAGAACTTGGAACTACATTATTGTGCCAAGTTTCAAAGAGCTAGCACAAACCGTGTTTGATTTAGAGTTCCAACTACATGTATCCATATAGGAGAAAACAGAGTGAAACCTAAACATGAAAACGGTTACTGCAAAGGAACGGTTTAACCTAGAAGAAGGAAATTTGGTGAGCCAAGTGGGATTGGTGTACTGATCATTAAATGGAAGTATCATCAAGATTGGGTGAAAAAATGTTTGCTGAGATTTCAGGAAACTCGCAGTTTTTTGCAAGCCTGGAACCCCCTTTCTATGAAATGGATTCTCGTCAGTCTCTGCTTGGGGCTACTTCAATAGCCCACAAACCATAGCGATAGAACTTGGAACTACATTATTGTGCCAAGTTTCAAAGAGGTAGCACAAACCGTGTTTGATTTAGAGTTCCAACTACATGTATCCATATAGGAGAAAACAGAGTGAACCTAAACATGAAAACGGTTACTGCAAAGGAACAGTTTAACCTAGAAGAAGGAAATTTGGTGAGCCAAGTGGGATTGGTGTACTGATCATTAAATGGAAGTATCATCAAGATTGGGTGAAAAAATGTTTGCTGAGATTTCAGGACACTCGCAGTTTTTTGCAAGCCTGGCAACCCCTTTCTATAAAAGGGATTCTCGTCAGTCTCTGCTTGGGGCTACTTCAATAGCACACAAACCATAGCGATAGAACTTGGAACTACATTATTGTGCCAAGTTTCAAAGAGGTAGCACAAACCGTGTTTGATTTCTAGTTCCAACTACATGTATCCATATAGGAGAAAACAGAGTGAAACCTAAACATGAAAACGGTTACTGCAAAGGAACGGTTTAACATAGAAGAACGAAATTTGGTGAGCCAAGTGGGATTGGTGTCCTGATCATTAAATGGAAGTATCATCAAGACTGGGTGAAAAAATGTTTGCTGAGATTTCAGGAAACTCGCAGTTTTTTGGAAGCCTGGCAACCCCTTTCAATGAAAGTGATTCTCGTCAGTCTCTGCTTGGGGGCTACTTCAATAGCACACAAACCATAGCGATAGTACTTGGAAACTACATTATTGTGCCAAGTTTCAAAGAGCTAGCACAAACCGTGTTTGATTTAGAGTTCCAACTACATGTATCCATATAGGAGAAAACAGAGTGAAACCTAAACATGAAAACGGTTACTGCAAAGGAACGGTTTAACCTAGAAGAAGGAAATTTGGTGAGCCAAGTGGGATTGGTGTACTGATCATTAAATGGAAGTATCATCAAGATTGGGTGAAAAGATGTTTGCTGAGATTTCAGGAAACTCGCAGTTTTTTGGAAGCTTGGCAACCCCTTTCAATGAAAGGGATTCTCGTCAGTCTCTGCTTGGGGCTACTTCAATAGCACACAAATCATAGCGATAGAACTTGGAACTACATTATTGTGCCAAGTTTCAAAGAGCTAGCACAAACCGTGTTTGATTTAGAGTTCCAACTACATGTATCCATATAGGAGAAAACAGAGTGAAACCTAAACATGAAAACGGTTACTGCAAAGGAACGGTTTAACCTAGAAGAACGAAATTTGGTGAGCCAAGTGGGATTGGTGTACTGATCATTAAATGGAAGTATCATCAAGATTGGGTGAAAAAATGTTTGCTGAGATTTCAGGAAACTCGCAGTTTTTGCAAGCCTGGCAATCCCTTTTAGTGAAAGGGATTCTCGTCAGTCTCTGCTTGGGGCTACTTCAATAGCACACAAACCATAGCGATAGAACTTGGAACTACATTATTGTGCCAAGTTTCAAAGAGCTAGCACAAACCGTGTTTGATTTAGAGTTCCAACTACATGTATCCATATAGGAGAAAACAGAGTGAAACCTAAACATGAAAACGGTTACTGCAAAGGAACGGTTTAACCTAGAAGAACGAAATTTGTTGAGCCAAGTGGGATTGGTGTCCTGATCATTAAATGGAAGTATCATCAAGATTGGGTGAAAAAATGTTTGCTGAGATTTCAGGAAACTCGCAGTTTTTTGGAAGCTTGGCAACCCCTTTCAATGAATGGGATTCTCGTCAGTCTCTGCTTACTTCAATAGCACACAAACCATAGCGATAGAACTTGGAACTACATTATTGTGCCAAGTTTCAAAGAGCTAGCGCAAACCGTGTTTGATTTAGAGTTCCAACTACATGTATCCATATAGGAGAAAACAGAGTGAAACCTAAACATGAAAACGGTTACTGCAAAGGAACGGTTTAACCTAGAAGAACGAAATTTGGTGAGCCAAGTGGGATTGGTGTACTGATCATTAAATGGAAGTATCATCAAGACTGGGTGAAAAAATGTTTGCTGAGATTTCAGGAAACTCGCAGTTTTTTGGAAGCCTGGCAACCCCTTTCTATGAAAGGGATTCTCGTCAGTCTCTGCTTGGGGCTACTTCAATAGCCCACAAACCATATCGATAGAACTTGGAACTACATTATTGTGCCAAGTTTCAAAGAGCTAGCACAAACCGTGTTTGATTTAGAGTTCCAACTACATGTATCCATATAGGAGAAAACAGAGTGAAACCTAAACATGAAAACGGTTACTTCAAAGGAACGGTTTAACCTAGAAGAACGAAATTTGGTGAGCCAAGTGGGATTGGTGTACTGATCATTAAATGGAAGTATCATCAAGATTGGGTGAAAAAATGTTTGCTGAGATTTCAGGAAACTCGTAGTTTTTGGAAGCTTGGCAACCCCTTTAAATGAAAGGGATTCTCGTCAGTCTCTGCTTGGGGCTACTTCAATAGCACACAAAACCATAGCGATAGAACTTGGAACTACATTATTGTGCCAAGTTTCAAAGAGCTAGCACAAACCGTGTTTGATTTAGAGTTCCAACTACATGTATCCATATAGGAGAAAACAGAGTGAAACCTAAACATGAAAACGGTTACTGCAAAGGAACGGTTTAACCTAGAAGAACGAAATTTGGTGAGCCAAGTGGGATTGGTGTACTGATCATTAAATGGAAGTATCATCAAGATTGGGTGAAAAAATGTTTGCTGAGATTTCAGGAAACTCGCAGTTTTTTGCAAGCTTGGCATCCCCTTTCAATGAAAGGGATTCTCGTCAGTCTCTGCTTGGGGCTACTTCAATAGCACACAAACCATAGCGATAGAACTTGGAACTACATTATTGTGCCAAGTTTCAAAGAGCTAGCACAAGCCGTGTTTGATTTAGAGTTCCAACTACACGTATGCATATAGGAGAAAACAGAGTGAAACCTAAACATGAAAACGGTTACTGCAAAGGAACGGTTTAACCTAGAAGAACGAAATTTGGTGAGCCAAGTGGGATTGGTGTACTGATCATTAAATGGAAGTATCATCAAGACTGGGTGAAAAAATGTTTGCTGAGATTTCAGGAAACTCGCAGTTTTTTTGGAAGCCTGGCAACCCCTTTCTATGAAAGGGATTCTCGTCAGTCTCTGCTTGGGGCTACTTCAATAGCACACAAACCATAGCGATAGAACTTGGAACTACATTATTGTGCCAAGTTTCAAAGAGCTAGCACAAACCGTGTTTGATTTAGAGTTCCAACTACATGTATCCATATAGGAGAAAACAGAGTGAAACCTAAGCATGAAAACGGTTACTGCAAAGGAACGGTTTAACCTAGAAGAACGAAATTTGGTGAGCCAAGTGGGATTGGTGTACTGATCATTAAATGGAAGTATCATCAAGATTGGGTGAAAAAATGTTTGCTGAGATTTCAGGAAACTCGCAGTTTTTTGGAAGCTTGGCAACCCCTTTTCAATGAAAGGGATTCTCGTCAGTCTCTGCTTGGGGCTACTTCAATAGCACACAAACCATAGCGATAGAACTTGGAACTACATTATTGTGCCAAGTTTCAAAGAGCTAGCACAAACCGTGTTTGATTTCTAGTTCCAACTACATGTATCCATATAGGAGAAAACAGAGTGAAACCTAAACATGAAAACGGTTACTGCAAAGGAACGGTTTAACCTAGAAGAACGAAATTTGGTGAGCCAAGTGGGATTGGTGTACTGATCATTAAATGTAAGTATCATCAAGACTGGGTGAAAAAATGTTTGCTGAGATTTCAGGAAACTCGCAGTTTTTTGGAAGCCTGGCAACCCCTTTCTATAAAAGGGATTCTCGTCAGTCTCTGCTTGGGGCTACTTCAATAGCACACAAACCATAGCGATAGAACTTGGAACTACATTATTGTGCCAAGTTTCAAAGAGCTAGCACAAACCGTGTTTGATTTAGAGTTCCAACTACATGTATCCATATAGGAGAAAACAGAGTGAAACCTAAACATGAAAACGGTTACTGCATAGGAACGGTTTAACCTAGAAGAACGAAATTTGGTGAGCCAAGTGGGATTGGTGTACTGATCATTAAATGGAAGTATCATCAAGATTGGGTGAAAAAATGTTTGCTGAGATTTCAGGAAACTCGCAGTTTTTTGCAATCCTGGCAATCCCTTTTAGTGAAAGGGATTCTCGTCAGTCTCTGCTTGGGGCTACTTCAATAGCCCACAAACCATAGCGATAGAACTTGGAACTACATTATTGTGCCAAGTTTCAAAGAGCTAGCACAAGCCGTGTTTGATTTAGAGTTCCAACTACATGTATGCATATAGGAGAAAACAGAGTGAAACCTAAACATGAAAACGGTTACTGCAAAAAAACGGTTTAACCTAGAAGAACGAAATTTGGTGAGCCAAGTGGGATTGGTGTACTGATCATTAAATGGAAGTATCATCAAGACTGGGTGAAAAAATGTTTGCTGAGATTTCAGGAAACTCGCAGTTTTTTGGAAGCCTGGTAACCCCTTTCTATGAAAGGGATTCTCGTCAGTCTCTGCTTGGGGCTACTTCAATAGCACACAAACCATAGCGATAGAACTTGGAACTACATTATTGTGCCAAGTTTCAAAGAGCTAGCACAAACCGTGTTTGATTTAGACTTCTAACTACATGTATCCATATAGGAGAAAACAGAGTGAAACCTAAACATGAAAACGGTTACTACAAAGGAACGGTTTAACCTAGAAGAACGAAATTTGTTGAGCCAAGTGGGATTGGTGTACTGATCATTAAATGGAAGTATCATCAAGACTGGGTGAAAAAATGTTTGCTGAGATTTCAGGAAACTCGCAGTTTTTTGGAAGCCTGGCACCCCTTTCTATGAAAGGGATTCTCGTCAGTCTCTGCTTGGGGCTACTTCAATAGCCCACAAACCATAGCGATAGAACTTGGAACTACATTATTGTGCCAAGTTTCAAAGAGCTAGCACAAACCGTGTTTGATTTAGAGTTCCAACTACATGTATCCATATAGGAGAAAACAGAGTGAAACCTAAACATGAAAACGGTTACTGCAAAGGAACGGTTTAACCTAGAAGAAGGAAATTTGGTGAGCCAAGTGGGGATTGGTGTACTGATCATTAAATGGAAGTATCATCAAGATTGGGTGAAAAAATGTTTGCTGAGATTTCAGGAAACTCGCAGTTTTTTGCAAGCCTGGAACCCCTTTCAATGAAAGGGATTCTCGTCAGTCTCTGCTTGGGGCTACTTCAATAGCCCACAAACCATAGCGATAGAACTTGGAACTACATTATTGTGCCAAGTTTCAAAGAGGTAGCACAAACCTTGTTTGATTTAGAGTTCCAACTACATGTATCCATATAGGAGAAAACAGAGTGAACCTAAACATGAAAACGGTTACTGCAAAGGAACAGTTTAACCTAGAAGAAGGAAATTTGGTGAGCCAAGTGGGATTGGTGTACTGATCATTAAATGGAAGTATCATCAAGATTGGGTGAAAAAATGTTTGCTGAGATTTCAGGACACTCGCAGTTTTTTGCAAGCCTGGCAACCCCTTTCTATAAAAGGGATTCTCGTCAGTCTCTGCTTGGGGCTACTTCAATAGCACACAAACCATAGCGATAGAACTTGGAACTACATTATTGTGCCAAGTTTCAAAGAGGTAGCACAAACCGTGTTTGATTTCTAGTTCCAACTACATGTATCCATATAGGAGAAAACAGAGTGAAACCTAAACATGAAAACGGTTACTGCAAAGGAACGGTTTAACATAGAAGAACGAAATTTGGTGAGCCAAGTGGGATTGGTGTCCTGATCATTAAATGGAAGTATCATCAAGACTGGGTGAAAAAATGTTTGCTGAGATTTCAGGAAACTCGCAGTTTTTTGGAAGCCTGGCAACCCCTTTCAATGAAAGTGATTCTCGTCAGTCTCTGCTTGGGGCTACTTCAATAGCACACAAACCATAGCGATAGTACTTGGAACTACATTATTGTGCCAAGTTTCAAAGAGCTAGCACAAACCGTGTTTGATTTAGAGTTCCAACTACATGTATCCATATAGGAGAAAACAGAGTGAAACCTAAACATGAAAACGGTTACTGCAAAGGAACGGTTTAACCTAGAAGAAGGAAATTTGGTGAGCCAAGTGGGATTGGTGTACTGATCATTAAATGGAAGTATCATCAAGATTGGGTGAAAAGATGTTTGCTGAGATTTCAGGAAACTCGCAGTTTTTGGAAGCTTGGCAACCCCTTTCAATGAAAGGGATTCTCGTCAGTCTCTGCTTGGGGCTACTTCAATAGCACACAAATCATAGCGATAGAACTTGGAACTACATTATTGTGCCAAGTTTCAAAGAGCTAGCACAAACCGTGTTTGATTTAGAGTTCCAACTACATGTATCCATATAGGAGAAAACAGAGTGAAACCTAAACATGAAAACGGTTACTGCAAAGGAACGGTTTAACCTAGAAGAACGAAATTTGGTGAGCCAAGTGGGATTGGTGTACTGATCATTAAATGGAAGTATCATCAAGATTGGGTGAAAAATGTTTGCTGAGATTTCAGGAAACTCGCAGTTTTTTGCAAGCCTGGCAATCCCTTTTAGTGAAAGGGATTCTCGTCAGTCTCTGCTTGGGGCTACTTCAATAGCACACAAACCATAGCGATAGAACTTGGAACTACATTATTGTGCCAAGTTTCAAAGAGCTAGCACAAACCGTGTTTGATTTAGAGTTCCAACTACATGTATCCATATAGGAGAAAACAGAGTGAAACCTAAACATGAAACGGTTACTGCAAAGGAACGGTTTAACCTAGAAGAACGAAATTTGTTGAGCCAAGTGGGATTGGTGTCCTGATCATTAAATGGAAGTATCATCAAGATTGGGTGAAAAAATGTTTGCTGAGATTTCAGGAAACTCGCAGTTTTTTGGAAGCTTGGCAACCCTTTCAATGAATGGGATTCTCGTCAGTCTCTGCTTGGGGCTACTTCAATAGCACACAAACCATAGCGATAGAACTTGGAACTACATTATTGTGCCAAGTTTCAAAGAGCTAGCGCAAACCGTGTTTGATTTAGAGTTCCAACTACATGTATCCATATAGGAGAAAACAGAGTGAAACCTAAACATGAAAACGGTTACTGCAAAGGAACGGTTTAACCTAGAAGAACGAAATTTGGTGAGCCAAGTGGGATTGGTGTACTGATCATTAAATGGAAGTATCATCAAGACTGGGTGAAAAAATGTTTGCTGAGATTTCAGGAAACTCGCAGTTTTTTGGAAGCCTGGCAACCCCTTTCTATGAAAGGGATTCTCGTCAGTCTCTGCTTGGGGCTACTTCAATAGCCCACAAACCATAGCGATAGAACTTGGAACTACATTATTGTGCCAAGTTTCAAAGAGCTAGCACAAACCGTGTTTGATTTAGAGTTCCAACTACATGTATCCATATAGGAGAAAACAGAGTGAAACCTAAACATGAAAACGGTTACTTCAAAGGAACGGTTTAACCTAGAAGAACGAAATTTGGTGAGCCAAGTGGGATTGGTGTACTGATCATTAAATGGAAGTATCATCAAGATTGGGTGAAAAAATGTTTGCTGAGATTTCAGGAAACTCGTAGTTTTTGGAAGCTTGGCAACCCCTTTAAATGAAAGGGATTCTCGTCAGTCTCTGCTTGGGGCTACTTCAATAGCACACAAACCATAGCGATAGAACTTGGAACTACATTATTGTGCCAAGTTTCAAAGAGCTAGCACAAACCGTGTTTGATTTAGAGTTCCAACTACATGTATCCATATAGGAGAAAACAGAGTGAAACCTAAACATGAAAACGGTTACTGCAAAGGAACGGTTTAACCTAGAAGAACGAAATTTGGTGAGCCAAGTGGGATTGGTGTACTGATCATTAAATGGAAGTATCATCAAGATTGGGTGAAAAAATGTTTGCTGAGATTTCAGGAAACTCGCAGTTTTTGCAAGCTTGGCATCCCCTTTCAATGAAAGGGATTCTCGTCAGTCTCTGCTTGGGGCTACTTCAATAGCACACAAACCATAGCGATAGAACTTGGAACTACATTATTGTGCCAAGTTTCAAAGAGCTAGCACAAGCCGTGTTTGATTTAGAGTTCCAACTACACGTATGCATATAGGAGAAAACAGAGTGAAACCTAAACATGAAAACGGTTACTGCAAAGGAACGGTTTAACCTAGAAGAACGAAATTTGGTGAGCCAAGTGGATTGGTGTACTGATCATTAAATGGAAGTATCATCAAGACTGGGTGAAAAAATGTTTGCTGAGATTTCAGGAAACTCGCAGTTTTTTGCAAGCCTGGCAACCCCTTTCTATGAAAGGGATTCTCGTCAGTCTCTGCTTGGGGCTACTTCAATAGCACACAAACCATAGCGATAGAACTTGGAACTACATTATTGTGCCAAGTTTCAAAGAGCTAGCACAAACCGTGTTTGATTTAGAGTTCCAACTACATGTATCCATATAGGAGAAAACAGAGTGAAACCTAAACATGAAAACGGTTACTGCAAAGGAACGGTTTAACCTAGAAGAACGAAATTTGGTGAGCCAAGTGGGATTGGTGTACTGATCATTAAATGGAAGTATCATCAAGATTGGGTGAAAAAATGTTTGCTGAGATTTCAGGAAACTCGCAGTTTTTTTGGTAGCCTGGCAACCCCTTTCAATGAAAGTGATTCTCGTCAGTCTCTGCTTGGGGCTACTTCAATAGCACACAAACCATAGCGATAGTACTTGGAACTACATTATTGTGCCAACTTTCAAAGAGCTAGCACAAACCGTGTTTGATTTAGAGTTCCAACTACATGTATCCATATAGGAGAAAACAGAGTGAAACCTAAACATGAAAACGGTTACTGCAAAGGAACGGTTTAACCTAGAAGAAGGAAATTTGGTGAGCCAAGTGGGATTGGTGTACTGATCATTAAATGGAAGTATCATCAAGATTGGGTGAAAAAATATTTGCTGAGATTTCAGGAAACTCGCAGTTTTTTGCAAGCTTGGCAACCCCTTTCAATGAAAGGGATTCTCGTCAGTCTCTGCTTGGGGCTACTTCAATAGCACACAAACCATAGCGATAGAACTTGGAACTAAATTATTGTGCCAAGTTTCAAAGAGCTAGCACAAACCGTGTTTGATTTAGAGTTCCAACTACATGTATCCATATAGGAGAAAACAGAGTGAAACCTAAACATGAAAACGGTTACTGCAAAGGAACGGTTTAACCTAGAAGAATGAAATTTAGTGAGCCAAGTGAGATTCGTGTACTGATCACTACCTGCAAGTATCATCAACATTGTGTGAAAAAATGTTTGCTGAGATTTCAGGAAACTCGCAGTTTTTTGGAAGCCTGGCAACCCCTTTCAATGAAAGTGATTCTCGTCAGTCTCTGCTTGGGGCTACTTCAATAGCACACAAACCATAGCGATAGAACTTGGAACTACATTATTGTGCCAAGTTTCAAAGAGCTAGCACAAACCGTGTTTGATTTAGAGTTCCAACTACATGTATCCATATAGGAGAAAACAGAGTGAAACCTAAACATGAAAATGGTTACTGGAAAGGAACGGTTTAACCTAGAAGAACGAAATTTGGTGAGCCAAGTGGGATTGGTGTCCTGATCATTAAATGGAAGTATCATCAAGATTGGGTGAAAAAATGTTTGCTGAGATTTCAGGAAACTCGCAGTTTTTTGGAAGCTTGGCAACCCCTTTCAATGAAAGGGATTCTCGTCAGTCTCTGCTTGGGGCTACTTCAATAGCCCACAAACCATAGCGATAGAACTTGGAACTACATTATTGTGCCAAGTTTCAAAGAGCTAGCACAAACCGTGTTTGATTTAGAGTTCCAACTACATGTATCCATATAGGAGAAAACAGAGTGAAACCTAAACATGAAAACGGTTACTGCAAAGGAACGGTTAAACCTAGAAGAACGAAATTTGGTGAGCCAAGTGGGATTGGTGTACTGATCATTAAATGGAAGTATCATCAAGATTGGGTGAAAAAATGTTTGCTGAGATTTCAGGAAACTCGCAGTTTTTTGCAAGCCTGGCAATCCCTTTTAGTGAAAGGGATTCTCGTCAGTCTCTGCTTGGGGCTACTTCAATAGCACACAAACCATAGCGATAGAACTTGGAACTACATTATTGTGCCAAGTTTCAAAGAGCTAGCACAAACCGTGTTTGATTTAGAGTTCCAACTACATGTATCCATATAGGAGAAAACAGAGTGAAACCTAAACATGAAAACGGTTACTGCAAAGGAACGGTTTAACCTAGAAGAAGGAAATTTGGTGAGCCAAGTGGGATTGGTGTACTGATCATTAAATGGAAGTATCATCAAGATTGGGTGAAAAAATATTTGCTGAGATTTCAGGAAACTCGCAGTTTTTTGCAAGCTTGGCAACCCCTTTCAATGAAAGGGATTCTCGTCAGTCTCTGCTTGGGGCTACTTCAATAGCACACAAACCATAGCGATAGAACTTGGAACTAAATTATTGTGCCAAGTTTCAAAGAGCTAGCACAAACCGTGTTTGATTTAGAGTTCCAACTACATGTATCCATATAGGAGAAAACAGAGTGAAACCTAAACTTGAAAACGGTTACTGCAAAGGAACGGTTTAACCTAGAAGAACGAAATTTAGTGAGCCAAGTGAGATTCGTGTACTGATCACTACCTGCAAGTATCATCAACATTGTGTGAAAAAATGTTTGCTGAGATTTCAGGAAACTCGCAGTTTTTTGGAAGCCTGGCAACCCCTTTCAATGAAAGTGATTCTCGTCAGTCTCTGCTTGGGGCTACTTCAATAGCACACAAACCATAGCGATAGAACTTGGAACTACATTATTGTGCCAAGTTTCAAAGAGCTAGCACAAACCGTGTTTGATTTAGAGTTCCAACTACATGTATCCATATAGGAGAAAACAGAGTGAAACCTAAACATGAAAATGGTTACTGCAAAGGAACGGTTTAACCTAGAAGAACGAAATTTGGTGAGCCAAGTGGGATTGGTGTCCTGATCATTAAATGGAAGTATCATCAAGATTGGGTGAAAAAATGTTTGCTGAGATTTCAGGAAACTCGCAGTTTTTTGGAAGCTTGGCAACCCCTTTCAATGAAAGGGATTCTCGTCAGTCTCTGCTTGGGGCTACTTCAATAGCACACAAACCATAGCGATAGAACTTGGAACTACATTATTGTGCCAAGTTTCAAAGAGCTAGCACAAACCGTGTTTGATTTAGAGTTCCAACTACATGTATCCATATAGGAGAAAACAGAGTGAAACCTAAACATGAAAACGGTTACTGCAAAGGAACGGTTTAACCTAGAAGAACGAAATTTGTTGAGCCAAGTGGGATTGGTGTACTGATCATTAAATGGAAGTATCATCAAGACTGGGTGAAAAAATGTTTGCTGAGATTTCAGGAAACTCGCAGTTTTTTGGAAGCCTGGCAACCCCTTTCTATGAAAGGGATTCTCGTCAGTCTCTGCTTGGGGCTACTTCAATAGCACACAAACCATAGCGATAGAACTTGGAACTACATTATTGTGCCAAGTTTCAAAGAGCTAGCACAAACCGTGTTTGATTTAGAGTTCCAACTACATGTATCCATATAGGAGAAAACAGAGTGAAACCTAAACATGAAAACGGTTACTTCAAAGGAACGGTTTAACCTAGAAGAACGAAATTTGGTGAGCCAAGTGGGATTGGTGTACTGATCATTAAATGGAAGTATCATCAAGATTGGGTGAAAAAATGCTTGCTGAGATTTCAGGAAACTCGTAGTTTTTTGGAAGCTTGGCAACCCCTTTCAATGAAAGGGATTCTCGTCAGTCTCTGCTTGGGGCTACTTCAATAGCACACAAACCATAGCGATAGAACTTGGAACTACATTATTGTGCCAAGTTTCAAAGAGCTAGCACAAACCGTGTTTGATTTAGAGTTCCAACTACATGTATCCATATAGGAGGAAACAGAGTGAAACCTAAACATGAAAACGGTTACTGCAAAGGAACGGTTTAACCTAGAAGAACGAAATTTGTTGAGCCAAGTGGGATTGGTGTACTGATCATTAAATGGAAGTATCATCAAGACTGGATGAAAAAATGTTTGCTGAGATTTCAGGAAACTCGCAGTTTTTTTGGAAGCCTGGCAACCCCTTTCTATGAAAGGGATTCTCGTCAGTCTCTGCGTGGGGCTACTTCAATAGCACACAAACCATAGCGATAGAACTTGGAACTACATTATTGTGCCAAGTTTCAAAGAGCTAGCACAAACCGTGTTTGATTTCTAGTTCCAACTACATGTATCCATATAGGAGAAAACAGAGTGAAACCTAAACATGAAAACGGTTACTGCAAAGGAACGGTTTAACCTAGGAGAACGAAATTTAGTGAGCCAAGTGAGATTCGTGTACTGATCACTACCTGCAAGTATCATCAACATTGTGTGAAAAATGTTTGCTGAGATTTCAGGAAACTCGCAGTTTTTGGACGCCTGGCAACCCCTTTCAATGAAAGTGATTCTCGTCAGTCTCTGCTTGGGGCTACTTCAATAGCACACAAACCATAGCGATAGTACTTGGAACTACATTATTGTGCCAAGTTTCAAAGAGCTAGCACAAACCGTGTTTGATTTAGAGTTCCAACTACATGTATCCATATAGGAGAAAACAGAGTGAAACCTAAACATGAAAACGGTTACTGCAAAGGAACGGTTTAACCTAGAAGAAGGAAATTTGGTGAGCCAAGTGGGATTGGTGTACTGATCATTAAATGGAAATATCATCAAGATTGGGTGAAAAAAGGTTTGCTGAGATTTCCGGAAACTCGCAGTTTTTTGCAAGCTTGGCAACCCCTTTCAATGAAAGGGATTCTCGTCAGTCTCTGCTTGGGGCTACTTCAATAGCACACAAACCATAGCGATAGAACTTGGAACTACATTATTGTGCCAAGTTTCAAAGAGCTAGCACAAACCGTGTTTGATTTAGAGTTCCAACTACATGTATCCATATAGGAGAAAACAGAGTGAAACCTAAACATGAAAACGGTTACTGCAAAGGAACGGTTTAACCTAGAAGAACGAAATTTGGTGAGCCAAGTGGGATTGGTGTACTGATCATTAAATGGAAGTATCATCAAGACTGGGTGAAAAAATGTTTGCTGAGATTTCAGGAAACTCGCAGTTTTTTGGAAGCCTGGCAACCCCTTTCTATGAAAGGGATTCTCGTCAGTCTCTGCTTGGGGCTACTTCAATAGCACACAAACCATAGCGATAGAACTTGGAACTACATTATTGTGCCAAGTTTCAAAGAGCTAGCACAAACCGTGTTTGATTTAGAGTTCCAACTACATGTATGCATATAGGAGAAAACAGAGTGAAACCTAAACATGAAAACGGTTACTGCAAAGGAACGGTTTAACCTAGAAGAACGAAATTTGGTGAGCCAAGTGGGATTGGTGTACTGATCATTAAATGGAAGGATCATCAAGATTGGGTGAAAAAATGTTTGCTGAGATTTCAGAGGAAACTCGCAGTTTTTTGCAATCCCGGCAATCCCTTTCAATGAAAGGGATTCTCGTCAGTCTCTGCTTGAGGCTACTTCAATAGCACACAAACCATAGCGATAGAACTTGGAACTACATTATTGTGCCACGTTTCAAAGAGCTAGCACAAACCGTGTTTGATTTAGAGTTCCAACTACATGTATCCATATAGGAGAAAACAGAGTGAAACCTAAACATGAAAACGGTTACTGCAAAGAACGGTTTAACCTAGAAGAACGAAATTTGTTGAGCCAAGTGGGATTGGTGTACTGATCATTAAATGGAAGTATCATCAAGACTGGGTGAAAAAATGTTTGCTGAGATTTCAGGAAACTCGCAGTTTTTTGGAAGCCTGGCAACCCCTTTCTATGAAAGGGATTCTCGTCAGTCTCTGCTTGGGGC
This sequence comes from Urocitellus parryii, assembly GCF_045843805.1. NCBI lineage: Eukaryota > Metazoa > Chordata > Mammalia > Rodentia > Sciuridae > Urocitellus > Urocitellus parryii. The sequence continues at coordinate 11,703 of NW_027552391.1, read as the reverse complement.
TACTTCAATAGCACACAAACCATAGCGATAGAACTTGGAATTACATTATTGTGCCAAGTTTCAAAGAGCTAGCACAAACCGTGTTTGATTTAGAGTTCCAACTACATGTATCCATATAGGAGAAAACAGAGTGAAACCTAAACATGAAAACGGTTACTGCAAAGGAACGGTTTAACCTAGAAGAACGAAATTTAGTGAGCCAAGTGAGATTCGTGTACTGATCACTACCTGCAAGTATCATCAACATAGTGTGAAAAAATGTTTGCTGAGATTTCAGGAAACTCGCAGTTTTTTGGAAGCCTGGCAACCCCTTTCAATGAACGTGATTCTCGTCAGTCTCTGCTTGGGGCTACTTCAATAGCACACAAACCATAGCGATAGTACTTGGAACTACATTATTGTGCCAAGTTTCAAAGAGCTAGCACAAACCGTGTTTGATTTAGAGTTCCAACTACATGTATCCATATAGGAGAAAACAGAGTGAAACCTAAACATGAAAACGGTTACTGCAAAGGAACGGTTTAACCTAGAAGAACGAAATTTGGTGAGCCAAGTGGGATTGGTGTACTGATCATTAAATGGAAGTATCATCAAGATTGGGTGAAAAAATGTTTGCTGAGATTTCAGGAAACTCGCAGTTTTTTGCAAGCTTGGCAACCCCTTTCAATGAAAGGGATTCTTGTCAGTCTCTGCTTGAGGCTACTTCAATAGCACACAAACCATAGCGATAGAACTTGGAACTACATTATTGTGCCAAGTTTCAAAGAGCTAGCACAAACCCGTGTTTGATTTAGAGTTCCAACTACATGTATCCATATAGGAGAAAACAGAGTGAAACCTAAACATGAAAACGGTTACTGCAAAGGAACGGTTTAACCTAGAAGAACGAAATTTGTTGAGCCAAGTGGGATTGGTGTACTGATCATTAAATGGAAGTATCATCAAGACTGGGTGAAAAAATGTTTGCTGAGATTTCAGGAAACTCGCAGTTTTTTGGAAGCCTGGCAACCCCTTTCTATGAAAGGGATTCTCGTCAGTCTCTGCTTGGGGCTACTTCAATAGCACACAAACCATAACGATAGAACTTGGAACTACATTATTGTGCCAAGTTTCAAAGAGCTAGAACAAACCGTGTTTGATTTAGAGTTCCAACTACATGTATGCATATAGGAGAAAACAGAGTGAAACCTAAACATGAAAACGGTTACTGCAAAGGAACGGTTTAACCTAGAAGAACGAAATTTAGTGAGCCAAGTGAGATTCGTGTACTGATCACTACCTGCAAGTATCATCAACATAGTGTGAAAAAATGTTTGCTGAGATTTCAGGAAACTCGCAGTTTTTTGGAAGCCTGGCAACCCCTTTCAATGAAAGTGATTCTCGTCAGTCTCTGCTTGGGGCTACTTCAATAGCACACAAACCATAGCGATAGAACTTGGAACTACATTATTGTGCCAAGTTTCAAAGACCTAGCACAAACCGTGTTTGATTTAGAGTTCCAACTACATGTATCCATATAGGAGAAAACAGAGTGAAACCTAAACATGAAACGGTTACTGCAAAGGAACGGTTTAACCTAGAAGAAGGAAATTTGGTGAGCCCAGTGGGATTGGTGTACTGATCATTAAATGGAAGTATCATCAAGACTGGGTGAAAAAATGTTTGCTGAGATTTCAGGAAACTCGCAGTTTTTTGGAAGCCTGGCAACCCCTTTCTATGAAAGGGATTCTCGTCAGTCTCTGCTTGGGGCTACTTCAATAGCACACAAACCATAGCGATAGAACTTGGAACTACATTATTGTGCCAAGTTTCAAAGAGCTAGCACAAACCGTGTTTGATTTAGAGTTCCAACTACATGTATCCATATAGGAGAAAACAGAGTGAAACCTAAACATGAAAACGGTTACTGCAAAGGAACGGTTTAACCTAGAAGAACGAAATTTAGTGAGCCAAGTGAGATTCGTGTACTGATCACTACCTGCAAGTATCATCAACATAGTGTGAAAAAATGTTTGCTGAGATTTCAGGAAACTCGCAGTTTTTTGGAAGCCTGGCAACCCCTTTCAATGAAAGTGATTCTCGTCAGTCTCTGCTTGGGGCTACTTCAATAGCACACAAACCATAGCGATAGAACTTGGAACTACATTATTGTGCCAAGTTTCAAAGAGCTAGCACAAACCGTGTTTGATTTAGAGTTCCAACTACATGTATCCATATAGGAGAAAACAGAGTGAAACCTAAACATGAAAACGGTTACTACAAAGGAACGGTTTAACCTAGAAGAACGAAATTTGGTGAGCCAAGTGGGATTGGTGTACTGATCATTAAATGGAAGTATCATCAAGATTGGGTGAAAAAATGTTTGCTGAGATTTCAGGAAACTCGCAGTTTTTTGCAAGCTTGGCAACCCCTTTCAATGAAAGGGATTCTCGTCAGTCTCTGCTTGGGGCTACTTCAATAGCACACAAACCATAGCGATAGAACTTGGAACTACATTATTGTGCCAAGTTTCAAAGAGCTAGCACAAGCCGTGTTTGATTTAGAGTTCCAACTACATGTATGCATATAGGAGAAAACAGAGTGAAACCTAAACATGAAAACGGTTACTGCAAAGGAACGGTTTAACCTAGAAGAACGAAATTTGGTGAGCCAAGTGGGATTGGTGTACTGATCATTAAATGGAAGTATCATCAAGACTGGGTGAAAAAATGTTTGCTGAGATTTCAGGAAACTCGCAGTTTTTTGGAAGCCTGGCAACCCCTTTCTATGAAAGGGATTCTCGTCAGTCTCTGCTTGGGGCTACTTCAATAGCACACAAACCATAGCGATAGAACTTGGAACTACATTATTGTGCCAAGTTTCAAAGAGCTAGCACAAACCGTGTTTGATTTAGAGTTCCAACAACATGTATCCATATAGGAGAAAACAGAGTGAAACCTAAACATGAAAACGGTTACTGCAAAGGAACGGTTTAACCTAGAAGAACGAAATTTAGTGAGCCAAGTGAGATTCGTGTACTGATCACTACCTGCAAGTATCATCAACATTGTGTGAATAAATGTTTGCTGAGATTTCAGGAAACTCGCAGTTTTTTGGAAGCCTGGCAACCCCTTTCAATGAAAGTGATTCTCGTCAGTCTCTGCTTGGGGCTACTTCAATAGCACACAAACCATAGCGATAGTACTTGGAACTACATTATTGTGCCAAGTTTCAAAGAGCTAGCACAAACCGTGTTTGATTTAGAGTTCCAACTACATGTATCCATATAGGAGAAAACAGAGTGAAACCTAAACATGAAAACGGTTACTTCAAAGGAACGGTTTAACCTAGAAGAAGGAAATTTGGTGAGCCAAGTGGGATTGGTGAACTGATCATTAAATGGAAGTATCATCAAGATTGGGTGAAAAAATGTTTGCTGAGATTTCAGGAAACTCGCAGTTTTTTGCAAGCTTGGCAACCCCTTTCAATGAAAGGGATTCTCGTCAGTCTCTGCTTGGGGCTACTTCAATAGCACACAAACCATAGCGATAGAACTTGGAACTACATTATTGTGCCAAGTTTCAAAGAGCTAGCACAAGCCGTGTTTGATTTAGAGTTCCAACTACATGTATGCATATAGGAGAAAACAGAGTGAAACCTAAACATGAAAACGGTTACTGCAAAGGAACGGTTTAACCTAGAAGAACGAAATTTGGTGAGCCAAGTGGGATTGGTGTACTGATCATTAAATGGAAGTATCATCAAGACTGGGTGAAAAAATGTTTGCTGAGATTTCAGGAAACTCGCAGTTTTTTGGAAGCCTGGCAACCAATTTGTATGAAAGGGATTCTCGTCAGTCTCTGCTTGGGGCTACTTCAATAGCACACAAACCATAGCGATAGAACTGGGAACTACATTATTGTGCCAAGTTTCAAAGAGCTAGCACAAACCGTGTTTGATTTAGAGTTCCAACAACATGTATCCATATAGGAGAAAACAGAGTGAAACCTAAACATGAAAACGGTTACTGCAAAGGAACGGTTTAACCTAGAAGAACGAAATTTAGTGAGCCAAGTGAGATTCGTGTACTGATCACTACCTGCAAGTATCATCAACATTGTGTGAATAAATGTTTGCTGAGATTTCAGGAAACTCGCAGTTTTTTGGAAGCCTGGCAACCCCTTTCAATGAAAGTGATTCTCGTCAGTCTCTGCTTGGGGCTACTTCAATAGCACACAAACCATAGCGATAGTACTTGGAACTACATTATTGTGCCAAGTTTCAAAGAGCTAGCACAAACCGTGTTTGATTTAGAGTTCCAACTACATGTATCCATATAGGAGAAAACAGAGTGAAACCTAAACATGAAAACGGTTACTTCAAAGGAACGGTTTAACCTACAAGAAGGAAATTTGGTGAGCCAAGTGGGATTGGTGAACTGATCATTAAATGGAAGTATCATCAAGATTGGGTGAAAAAATGTTTGCTGAGATTTCAGGAAACTCGCAGTTTTTTGCAAGCTTGGCAACCCCTTTCAATGAAAGGGATTCTCGTCAGTCTCTGCTTGGGGCTACTTCAATAGCACACAAAACATAGCGATAGTACTTGGAACTACATTATTGTGCCAAGTTTCAAATAGCTAACACAAGCCGTGTTTGATTTAGAGTTCCAACTACATGTATGCATATAGGAGAAAACAGAGTGAAACCTAAACATGAAAACGGTTACTGCAAAGGAACGGTTTACCCTAGAAGAACGAAATTTGGTGAGCCAAGTGGGATTGGTGTACTGATCATTAAATGGAAGGATCATCAAGATTGGGTGAAAAAATGTTTGCTGAGATTTCAGGAAACTCGCAGTTTTTTGCAATCCTGGCAATCCCTTTTAGTGAAAGGGATTCTCGTCAGTCTCTGCTTGGGGCTACTTCAATAGCACACAACCATAGCGATAGAACTTGGAACTACATTATTGTGCCAAGTTTCAAAGAGCTAGCACAAACCGTGTTTGATTTAGAGTTCCAACTACATGTATCCATATAGGAGAAAACAGAGTGAAACCTAAACATGAAAACGGTTACTGCAAAGGAACGGTTTAACCTAGAAGAACGAAATTTGGTGAGCCAAGTGGGATTGGTGTACTGATCATTAAATGGAAGTATCATCAAGACTGGGTGAAAAAATGTTTGCTGAGATTTCAGGAAACTCGCAGTTTTTTGGAAGCCTGGCAACCCCTTTCAATGAAAGTGATTCTCGTCAGTCTCTGCTTGGGGCTACTTCAATAGCACACAAACCATAGCGATAGTACTTGGAACTACATTATTGTGCCAAGTTTCAAAGAGCTAGCACAAACCGTGTTTGATTTAGAGTTCCAACTACATGTATCCATATAGGAGAAAACAGAGTGAAACCTAAACATGAAAACGGTTACTGCAAAGGAACGGTTTAACCTAGAAGAACGAAATTTGGTGAGCCAAGTGGGATTGGTGTACTGATGATTAAATGGAAGTATCATCAAGATTGGGTGAAAAAATGTTTGCTGAGATTTCAGGAAACTCGCAGTTTTTTGCAAGCTTGGCAACCCCTTTCAATGAAAGGGATTCTCGTCAGTCTCTGCTTGGGGCTACTTCAATAGCACACAAACCATAGCGATAGAACTTGGAACTACATTATTGTGCCAAGTTTCAAAGAGCTAGCACAAGCCGTGTTTGATTTAGAGTTCCAACTACATGTATGCATATAGGAGAAAACAGAGTGAAACCTAAACATGAAAACGGTTACTGCAAAGGAACGGTTTAACCTAGAAGAACGAAATTTGGTGAGCCAAGTGGGATTGGTGTACTGATCATTAAATGGAAGTATCATCAAGACTGGGTGAAAAAATGTTTGCTGAGATTTCAGGAAACTCGCAGTTTTTTGGAAGCCTGGCAACCCCTTTCTATGAAAGGGATTCTCGTCAGTCTCTGCTTGGGGCTACTTCAATAGCACAGAAACCATAGCGATAGAACTTGGAACTACATTATTGTGCCAAGTTTCAAAGAGCTAGCACAAACCGTGTTTGATTTAGAGTTCCAACTACATGTATCCATATAGGAGAAAACAGAGTGAAACCTAAACATGAAAACGGTTACTGCAAAGGAACGGTTTAACCTAGAAGAAGGAAATTTGGTGAGCCAAGTGGGATTGGTGTACTGATCATTAAATGGAAGTATCATCAAGACTGGGTGAAAAAATGTTTCCTGAGATTTCAGGAAACTCGCAGTTTTTTGGAAGCCTGGCAACCCTTTCTATGAAAGGGATTCTCGTCAGTCTCTGCTTGGGGCTACTTCAATAGCCCACAAACCATAGTGATAGAACTTGGAACTACATTATTGTGCCAAGTTTCAAAGAGCTAGCACAAACCGTGTTTGATTTAGAGTTCCAACTACATGTATCCATATAGGAGAAAACAGAGTGAAACCTAAACATGAAAACGGTTACTGCAAAGGAACGGTTTAACCTAGAAGAAGGAAATTTGGTGAGCCAAGTGGGATTGGTGTACTGATCATTAAATGGAAGTATCATCAAGATTGGGTGAAAAAATGTTTGCTGAGATTTCAGGAAACTCGCAGTTTTTTGCAAGCCTGGCAATCCCTTTTAGTGAAAGGGATTCTCGTCAGTCTCTGCTTGGGGCTACTTCAATAGCACACAAACCATAGCGATAGAACTTGGAACTACATTATTGTGCCAAGTTTCAAAGAGCTAGCACAAACCGTGTTTGATTTCTAGTTCCAACTACATGTATCCATATAGGAGAAAACAGAGTGAAACCTAAACATGAAAACGGTTACTGCAAAGGAACGGTTTAACATAGAAGAACGAAATTTGGTGAGCCAAGTGGGATTGGTGTCCTGATCATTAAGTGGAAGTATCATCAAGACTGGGTGAAAAAATGTTTGCTGAGATTTCAGGAAACTCGCAGTTTTTTGGAAGCCTGGCAACCCCTTTCAATGAAAGTGATTCTCGTCAGTCTCTGCTTTGGGCTACTTCAATAGCACACAAACCATAGCGATAGTACTTGGAACTACATTATTGTGCCAAGTTTCAAAGAGCTAGCACAAACCGTGTTTGATTTAGAGTTCCAACTACATGTATCCATATAGGAGAAAACAGAGTGAAACCTAAACATGAAAACGGTTACTGCAAAGGAACGGTTTAACCTAGAAGAACGAAATTTGGTGAGCCAAGTGGGATTGGTGTACTGATCATTAAATGGAAGGATCATCAAGATTGGGTGAAAAAATGTTTGCTGAGATTTCAGGAAACTCGCAGTTTTTTGCCATCCTGGCAATCCCTTTTAGTGAAAGGGATTCTCGTCAGTCTCTGCTTGGGGCTACTTCAATAGCACACAAACCATAGCGATAGAACTTGGAACTACATTATTGTGCCAAGTTTCAAAGAGCTAGCACAAACCGTGTTTGATTTAGAGTTCCAACTACATGTATCCATATAGGAGAAAACAGAGTGAAACCTAAACATGAAAACGGTTACTTCAAAGGAACGGTTTAACCTAGAAGAAGGAAATTTGGTGAGCCAAGTGGGATTGGTGAACTGATCATTAAATGGAAGTATCATCAAGATTGGGTGAAAAAATGTTTGCTGAGATTTCAGGAAACTCGCAGTTTTTTGCAAGCTTGGCAACCCCTTTCAATGAAAGGGATTCTCGTCAGTCTCTGCTTGGGGCTACTTCAATAGCACACAAAACATAGCGATATTACTTGGAACTACATTATTGTGCCAAGTTTCAAATAGCTAACACAAGCCGTGTTTGATTTAGAGTTCCAACTACATGTATGCATATAGGAGAAAACAGAGTGAAACCTAAACATGAAAACGGTTACTGCAAAGGAACGGTTTAACCTAGAAGAACGAAATTTGGTGAGCCAAGTGGGATTGGTGTACTGATCATTAAATGGAAGGATCATCAAGATTGGGTGAAAAAATGTTTGCTGAGATTTCAGGAAACTCGCAGTTTTTTGCAATCCTGGCAATCCCTTTTAGTGAAAGGGATTCTCGTCAGTCTCTGCTTGGGGCTACTTCAATAGCACACAAACCATAGCGATAGAACTTGGAACTACATTATTGTGCCAAGTTTCAAAGAGCTAGCACAAACCGTGTTTGATTTAGAGTTCCAACTACATGTATCCATATAGGAGAAAACAGAGTGAAACCTAAACATGAAAACGGTTACTGCAAAGGAACGGTTTACATAGAAGAACGAAATTTGGTGAGCCAAGTGGGATTGGTGTCCTGATCATTAAATGGAAGTATCATCAAGACTGGGTGAAAAAATGTTTGCTGAGATTTCAGGAAACTCGCAGTTTTTTGCAAGCTTGGCAACCCCTTTCAATGAAAGGGATTCTCGTCAGTCTCTGCTTGGGGCTACTTCAATAGCACACAAACCATAGCGATAGAACTTGGAACTACATTATTGTGCCAAGTTTCAAAGAGCTAGCACAAGCCGTATTTGATTTAGAGTTCCAACTACATGTATGCATATAGGAGAAAACAGAGTGAAACCTAAACATGAAAACGGTTACTGCAAAGGAACGGTTTAACCTAGAAGAACGAAATTTGGTGAGCCAAGTGGGATTGGTGTACTGATCATTAAATGGAAGTATCATCAAGACTGGGTGAAAAAATGTTTGCTGAGATTTCAGGAAACTCGCAGTTTTTTGGAAGCCTGGCAACCCCTTTCTATGAAAGGGATTCTCGTCAGTCTCTGCTTGGGGCTACTTCAATAGCACACAGACCATAGCGATAGAACTTGGAACTACATTATTGTGCCAAGTTTCAAAGAGCTAGCACAAACCGTGTTTGATTTAGAGTTCCAACAACATGTATCCATATAGGAGAAAACAGAGTGAAACCTAAACATGAAAACGGTTACTGCAAAGGAAAGGTTTAACCTAGAAGAACGAAATTTAGTGAGCCAAGTGAGATTCGTGTACTGATCACTACCTGCAAGTATCATCAACATTGTGTGAATAAATGTTTGCTGAGATTTCAGGAAACTCGCAGTTTTTTGGAAGCCTGGCAACCCCTTTCAATGAAAGTGATTCTCGTCAGTCTCTGCTTGGGGCTACTTCAATAGCACACAAACCATAGCGATAGAACTTGGAACTACATTATTGTGCCAAGTTTCAAAGAGCTAGCACAAACCGTGTTTGATTTAGAGTTCCAACTACATGTATCCATATAGGAGAAAACAGAGTGAAACCTAAACATGAAAACGGTTACTTCAAAGGAACGGTTTAACCTAGAAGAAGGAAATTTGGTGAGCCAAGTGGGATTGGTGAACTGATCATTAAATGGAAGTATCATCAAGATTGGGTGAAAAAATGTTTGCTGAGATTTCAGGAAACTCGCAGTTTTTTGCAAGCTTGGCAACCCCTTTCAATGAAAGGGATTCTCGTCAGTCTCTGCTTGGGGCTACTTCAATAGCACACAAAACATAGCGATATTACTTGGAACTACATTATTGTGCCAAGTTTCAAATAGCTAACACAAGCCGTGTTTGATTTAGAGTTCCAACTACATGTATGCATATAGGAGAAAACAGAGTGAAACCTAAACATGAAAACGGTTACTGCAAAGGAACGGTTTAACCTAGAAGAACGAAATTTGGTGAGCCAAGTGGGATTGGTGTACTGATCATTAAATGGAAGGATCATCAAGATTGGGTGAAAAAATGTTTGCTGAGATTTCAGGAAACTCGCAGTTTTTTGCAATCCTGGCAATCCCTTTTAGTGAAAGGGATTCTCGTCAGTCTCTGCTTGGGGCTACTTCAATAGCACACAAACCATAGCGATAGAACTTGGAACTACATTATTGTGCCAAGTTTCAAAGAGCTAGCACAAACCGTGTTTGATTTAGAGTTCCAACTACATGTATCCATATAGGAGAAAACAGAGTGAAACCTAAACATGAAAACGGTTACTGCAAAGGAACGGTTTAACCTAGAAGAACGAAATTTGGTGAGCCAAGTGGGATTGGTGTACTGATCATTAAATGGAAGTATCATCAAGATTGGGTGAAAAAATGTTTGCTGAGATTTCAGGAAACTCGCAGTTTTTTGCAAGCTTGGCAACCCCTTTCAATGAAAGGGATTCTCGTCAGTCTCTGCTTGGGGCTACTTCAATAGCACACAAACCATAGCGATAGAACTTGGAACTACATTATTGTGCCAAGTTTCAAAGAGCTAGCACAAGCCGTGTTTGATTTAGAGTTCCAACTACATGTATGCATATAGGAGAAAACAGAGTGAAACCTAAACATGAAAACGGTTACTGCAAAGGAACGGTTTAACCTAGAAGAACGAAATTTGGTGAGCCAAGTGGGATTGGTGTACTGATCATTAAATGGAAGTATCATCAAGACTGGGTGAAAAAATGTTTGCTGAGATTTCAGGAAACTCGCAGTTTTTTGGAAGCCTGGCAACCCCTTTCTATGAAAGGGATTCTCGTCAGTCTCTGCTTGGGGCTACTTCAATAGCACAGAAACCATAGCGATAGAACTTGGAACTACATTATTGTGCCAAGTTTCAAAGAGCTAGCACAAACCGTGTTTGATTTAGAGTTCCAACTACATGTATCCATATAGGAGAAAACAGAGTGAAACCTAAACATGAAAACGGTTACTGCAAAGGAACGGTTTAACCTAGAAGAAGGAAATTTGGTGAGCCAAGTGGGATTGGTGTACTGATCATTAAATGGAAGTATCATCAAGACTGGGTGAAAAAATGTTTCCTGAGATTTCAGGAAACTCGCAGTTTTTTGGAAGCCTGGCAACCCCTTTCTATGAAAGGGATTCTCGTCAGTCTCTGCTTGGGGCTACTTCAATAGCCCACAAACCATAGCGATAGAACTTGGAACTACATTATTGTGCCAAGTTTCAAAGAGCTAGCACAAACCGTGTTTGATTTAGAGTTCCAACTACATGTATCCATATAGGAGAAAACAGAGTGAAACCTAAACATGAAAACGGTTACTGCAAAGGAACGGTTTAACCTAGAAGAAGGAAATTTGGTGAGCCAAGTGGGATTGGTGTACTGATCATTAAATGGAAGTATCATCAAGATTGGGTGAAAAAATGTTTGCTGAGATTTCAGGAAACTCGCAGTTTTTTGCAAGCCTGGCAATCCCTTTTAGTGAAAGGGATTCTCGTCAGTCTCTGCTTGGGGCTACTTCAATAGCACACAAACCATAGCGATAGAACTTGGAACTACATTATTGTGCCAAGTTTCAAAGAGCTAGCACAAACCGTGTTTGATTTCTAGTTCCAACTACATGTATCCATATAGGAGAAAACAGAGTGAAACCTAAACATGAAAACGGTTACTGCAAAGGAACGGTTTAACATAGAAGAACGAAATTTGGTGAGCCAAGTGGGATTGGTGTCCTGATCATTAAGTGGAAGTATCATCAAGACTGGGTGAAAAAATGTTTGCTGAGATTTCAGGAAACTCGCAGTTTTTTGGAAGCCTGGCAACCCCTTTCAATGAAAGTGATTCTCGTCAGTCTCTGCTTTGGGCTACTTCAATAGCACACAAACCATAGCGATAGTACTTGGAACTACATTATTGTGCCAAGTTTCAAAGAGCTAGCACAAACCGTGTTTGATTTAGAGTTCCAACTACATGTATCCATATAGGAGAAAACAGAGTGAAACCTAAACATGAAAACGGTTA